>NW_006921820.1:4409679-4414082 GCF_000298275.1 Orycteropus afer afer | reverse complement strand
TTGAAGACTAGCTCTGGTAGCATAGTGCCTAAGGCACTTAACTGCTAACCAGAAGGCAGGCGGTTCAAACCCACCAGCCACTCCTCAGAAGGAAGGTTGGGCAATCCTACTTCTGTAGTGATACTGCCTCAGAAACCCAAGGAGGGGTGGCTATGAGTGTGTTGGGGGGGTACTGGACAGCACACAACAACAACAAAACTCAAAAGTGATTAGCTAAAGGAGCCACCATATTCTGGTATGCCTTCATTAACATCACAACGTTAGGTGCTGACAAGTCTGCTCTGACTCATAGCAACCCTACACCCTACATATAACAGAACAAAACACTGCCTGGTCCTGCGCATCCTCAAAATCCTTGCTGTGCTTGAGCCCATCACTGCAGCCACTCTGTCAATCCATCTCATTGAGGGTCTTACCCTTCTTCGCTGACTCTCTTCTTTAACTCAAAAACAAACCAAACTCACTGCCGTCGAGTCAATCCCTACTCATAGGGACCCCTCCTTGGGTTTCCGAGGAGGTATCTCTACAGAAGTAAATTACCCAGCCTTCCTTCTGAGGAGTGTCTGGTAGGTTTGAACCTCCAGCCTTCTGGTTAGCAGTTAAGTGCCTTAGGCACTACACCACCAGAGCTCCTTACTTTAATGAGCATGATATCATTCTCCAGGGTCCCTTCTGACTACATGACCAAAGTAGGTGAGATGAAATCTGGCCATTCTTCCTTCCAAGGAGCATTCCAGCTTCACTTCTTCCAGGAAAGATTTGTTTGTTCTTTTGGCAGTCCATGGTATTTTCAGTATTCTTCACCAACACCACAATACAAATGCATCAACTCTTCCTCAGTCTTCCTTACTCATTGTCCAGCTTTCACGTGCATATGAGGCAATTGAAAATCCCATGGCTTGGGTCAGGTGCATCTTAGTCTTCAAAGTGACAGCTTTGCTTCTTAACATTTTAAAGAGGTCTTTTGCAGCTGATTTGTCCAGTGCAGTATGACGTCTGATGCCCTGACTGCTGCTTCCATGAATGTTGACTGCGGATCCAACTAAAATGAAATCCCTGAAAATATTTTCTCCGTTTATCACGATGTTGCTAACATAACAACAAAAAAAACCTCTATTTCCAAACAAAGTTCTACTTATAGGTACAAAAAATCAATACCAAACCCACTGCTATGAAGTCAATTCTGACTCATAGCAACCCTCTTTGGGTTTCCAAGGCTGTAAATCTTTACAGAAGCAGATTGCCTCATCTTCCTCCCGCAGAGCAGCTGGTGTGTTTGAATTACTGACCTTGTGGTTAGCAGCCAAATGCCTTACCCACTACACCACAAGAGCTCCTATTTATAGGTACAGGAGTTAGGATTTCTGCATTTCTTTTTTAGGGGAACACATTCAATCTATAACACCTACAGAGTTAAAGGGGTTACTGTCTATCTCTGGCTTCTCTTTTATTCCATAAATTATCAGACAGTGTTTCACGACTATTCATAAAGTTTAAAGTGGTCTGTTTTTTCAGAACTGGATGGTGCCATCCTTCTTCCCACTCTGTCTTCATCTGGAAGCTCCTCTGAAACCTGTCCACCCTGGGTGACTCTGCTGGTATTTGAAATACTGGTAGCATAGCCTCCAGCATCACAGCAACACATAAGTCACCTGTGGTGGTTATATTTGTGTGTCAACTTGGCTGGGCCTGGTTGAGTGGCTGGGCAGCTGGTGGTAGTTATTCCCCAAGATGAGACTGGCAATCAACTCCATGGTGGGATCTACCACAAGAGCAGCTGAGTAGCTGCTTTGGGTATGTGGTCTGCTTCCCATGTATAAGAAGTAGCTTTGGGAATGGTCTCAAGCTTATGGCACTCTTGGACCCTGCATGTAGCTGTGTCATTGTTCAGCAGCCTGCCATGCTCTGCTGACCCAGGCACTTACAATGACTTGAATTAATGGCCTGTCATGTGGTCTGGTAACATCAGGACTGTGCCTTTTCACTTATCAACCTTGGACTTGGCAGCCTCAGCAGCCAGCAGCTGTCTGAGTGAAGAAAAGCCTCTAGCTTCAGTGGGCTATAAACAGGCGGCAGAGCTGAAGCCCAAGGTCAAGGGGCTTTCACCCAGCCCTTAGAGCTTGGCACTTTGAACTTGGACTTAAATCCTCCAAATTGTAAGAATAAACTCCTATTTGTTAAGGCCATCCCATTTGTGGTATATGCTTGTCAGAGCAGCATTAGGTAACCAGAACACCACCACAGTAAGACAAACTGACAGACGACTAGTGGTCTATCTCTGGCTTCTCTTTTATTCTGTGAAATCCTTGAGGGCAGGAACATTTTCAGAAAATGATTTTTGAATGAGAGCATCTTCCCAGTGGGTTGAACTTGGTGTGGCTCCTCCAACTCCAGGCTTATAGCAACGCCAATTTCTCTAAAATCTCATAAAATGAGCAAGAGATCACAGGCTTAAAATGGGGATGAAGCTAATAAATCAGATTGTTAATCCAGAAGACACATATTAAATACTTTATGTGTCAAGCACGATGCTATGCAATGGAACCGTGGAAGTGATTCAGGCATGTTCCCAACTTCAAAAGACTTACCTTATGATAAAGAAATGACAATATCTGAGCTGCTTGTCTTTTCATCTCTTTCTCTCCAACACCTAACCTAGTACCTGACACATGTTGTTTTTCTTAGGTGCTATCCTGTCAGTTCCGACTCATAGGACCCTATGCATAAAAGAACAAAACATTACCTGGTCCTGAACCATCTTGACAATTGTTGCTATATTGAGCCCATTATTGCAGCCATTGTGTCAATCTATCTTGTTGAGGGTCTTCCTCTTTTTCCCTGACCCTTTACTTTACCAGTCCTTCTGCAGGGCCTGGTCCCTCCTGATAACATGTCCAAAGTACATGAGATGAAGTCTCACCATCCTCCCTTCTGAGCAGCATTCTGGAGATTTGTTCATTCTTCTGGCAGCCATGGTATGTATATTCAATATTCTTCACCAACACAATAATTGAAAGGCATGGATTCTTCTTTGATCTTCCTTATTCACTGTCCAACTTTCACCATGCATATGATGTGATTGAAAATACCATGGTTTGGGTTATTCACATTTTAGTCCTCAAAGTGACATCTTCTCTTTTTAACATTTTAAAGAGATCTTTTGCTGAAGATTTGGCCAATGTAATATGCCTTTCAATTTCTAGACTGCTGTTTCCATGGGTGTTGATTACAGATCCAAATAAAATAAAATCCTTGACAACTTCAATATTTTCTCTGTTTATCACAATGTTGCTTATTGGTTCAGTTGTGAGGATTGTTGTTTTCTTTATGTTGAGGTGTTATCCACACTGTAGGCTATAGTCTTTGATCTTTATCACATTCAAGTCCTCTTCACACTCAGCAAGCAAGGTTGTGTCATTTGCATATCACAGATTGTTAATGAGTCTTCCTCCAATCCTGATGCTGTGTTCTTCTTCATATAGTCCAGCTTCTCAGATTATTTACTCAGCATACAAATTGAATGAGTATGATCAAAGGATACATCCTGATGCACACCTTTCCTAATTTTAAAGCATGCAGTATCCCCTTCTTCTGTTTGAACAACTGCCCTTGGTCTATGTACAGGTTCTTCATGAACACAATTAAGTGTCTTAGAATTCCCATTCTTCACAATGTTATGCATAATTTGTTATGATCCACACAGTCAAATGCCTTTGCCTAGTCAATAAAACACAGGTAAACATCTTTCTGGTATTCTTTGTTTTCAGCCAAGATCTACCTGACATCAACAATGATATTCCTTGTTCCACATCCTCATCTTAATCCAGCTTGAATTTCTAGCAGTTCTGTCAATGAACTGCTGCAATGGTTTTTTACTTATTTTCAGCATAATTTTACTTTCATGTGACATTAATGATATTGCTCAATTATTTCCTCATTCTGTTGCATCATCTTTCTTTGGAATAGGCAAGTATATGGATCTCTTCCAGTCTGTTGGCCAGGTAGCTGTCTTCCAAATTTCTTGGCATAGATGAATGAGTGCTTTCAGCCATTTTTCCATTTATTAAAAGATCTCAATTGATATTCCATTGGTTCCTGGAGCCTTATTTTTCATCAATATCTCCAGCATAGCTTGTAGTTCTTCCTTCCATACCACTCATTCTTGGTCATGTGCTATGTCCCGAAATGGTTGAGCATCAACCATTTTTGGTACAGTGACTCCATGTATTCCTTCCACCTTCCTTTGATGCTTCCAGTGTTGTTCAATTTTTATCCATAAAATCCTTCAATAGGGAGAGTTCCGGCAAGATGGAGGACTAGGCAGAAGGACTGCACAGACCCTCTTCAACAAAGACAAGGGAAGTCAATTGACACAGACACAGAAGATAATCTTGGACCCCTGA
>NW_006921820.1:4376918-4399861 GCF_000298275.1 Orycteropus afer afer | reverse complement strand
CATTTTGGTCTTTGTCTTTTTAATGACCATTTTCTTTCTTCATGTATGATATCCTTGATGTTATCCCACAACTCGTTTGGTCTTCAGTCATTAGTGTTCAATAGGTTAAATCTATTTTTGAGATGGTCTCTTAATTCAGATGGGATATACTCAAGGTCATATTTTGGTTCTCGTGGACTTGTTTTAATTTTCTCCATCTTCAACTTGACCTTGCATAGAAGCAATTGATGTTATGTGTCACAGTTGTTCCCTGGCCTTGCTCTGACTTATGATATTGAGTTTCTCCATCATCTTTTTCCACTAATGGAGTCAATTTGGTTCCTGTGTTCCATCTGGTGAAGTACACATATGTAGTCACCATTTATGTTGTTGAAAAAAGGTATTTGCAATGAACAAATTGTTAGTCTTGCAAAATTCTATTATGTGATCTCCTGTGTTGTTTTTATCACCAAGGCATATTTTCCAGCTACTGATCCTTCTTTATTTCCAAGTTTTGCCTTCCAGTCACCACTAATTGTTGATGTATCTTAATTGTTTGTTTGATCAATCTCAGATTGAAGAGGTTAGTAAAAGTCTTCAATTTCTTCATCTTTGAAGAAGAACATCTTTCCTCCAAGAGCATGTTTCAGAGTCTCTTCTAACATTCATTTTGGTCTTTGTCTTTTTAATGACCATTTTCTTTCTTCATGTATGATATCCTTGATGTTATCCCACAACTCGTTTGGTCTTCAGTCATTAGTGACATCTGGTCATCAGTCATCTTTCATACACATACATCTTCCATGTATGTGTATGGATATTATCCTATCACTGACAGCATTGTACTTCAGGATAGATCTTGAAATGTTATTTTTGAATGAATGTGATGCCACTCCTCTTCATTTTTCATTCCTGGCATATTAGACCATATGATTGTCTGATTCAAAATGGCCAATATCAGTCCATTCAGTTCACTAATGCCTAGAATATCAATCTTTATTTATTCCACTTCATGTTTGATGATTTCCAATTTTCCTAGATTCATACTTTGTACATTTCACATTCTAATTATTAATGGGTATTTGCAGCTGTTTCGTCTCATTTTGAGTCATGCCACATCAGCAAATGAAGGTCTCAAAAGCTTTATTCTATCCATGTAATTAAGAATGACTCTACTTTTGCACAGGGCAGTGTTTCGTTCTGTTGTACATAGGGTCAATATGAGTCAGAATCAACTCAACATCACCTAACAACAACAAACTACTTTGAGGAGTCAGCTCTTCCTCAGTCGTATTTTGAGTGCTTTCCAATTTGAGGGGTTCATCTTCCAGTACTATATCAGACAATGTTCCACTGCTACCCACAAGGATTTTACTGGCCATTTTTCTCAGAAGTAGGGTGCTAGGTTTTTCTTCCCAGTCTGTCTGGAAGCTCTGCTGAAATCTACGGGTGTATTTGAAATATCAGTGGCATAGCTCCCAGCATCCCAGCAACATGCAAGCCACCATCGTACAACAAACTGACAGATAAGCAGTGGTCTGCAAAGATTACAGTCTTAGAAATGCTATGGATAGTTTTAATCTGCCCATAGAGTCACTATGAATCAGAACCGATTCAACAGGAATGGGTTTGTTGTTTGTTTTTTGTGATATAAGAACATAATGGAGGAAGTGTATGGAGGGGAAGCAAATGAATTAATTGATAAGTGTCCTTATCATTGCATAGTGCCTGGTTACCTGCTAAATTCATGGCAGAGAAAGTCAAAAGAAGAGAGTACTCAAACTCACAGGGGGCCCAGGCAGTTAAGAAGAACTTCCTGGAGGAGAACATTCTAGAAAGATAGCTCTGGAGACTATAGATTTCAGAGTTTCAAACGCCAAGCTGAAAACTTTTATACATTGACATTTTACTCTGTAGGAAATGAGGAGTCATGGAAGGGTATTGAGCAGTGAAGGAACATGATCAAACATGGATTTTGGAAAAGTTACTCTAATATAATATAGAGAATGAAGGAGGGAGATGAGGGCCCAAGACAGGATAGAGAGGGACCAGCTAACAGGCTTTGCCATAGTGCCAGTGAAAGACAAAGATGGTTTCAGTCACATCCTTCAGTGAGATAATCTGGCTCCAGTAGTTAGAAAGAAGGCCATTGCAAACAGTTCCTTGCCCTCTGTTCATGGTCAAGTGAAGGATTCTTGAAAGTTCCAATTCATTCATCCATTCACCAAATATTTGTTGTGCCAGGCAAGGATCTAGGTACTGAGGGTAGCCTGTGAACAAAACAAACAAAAACCCCTGCTTTCACACAGCTTCCATTCAAGTAGTCATTTTCTATTGCTTTAGATTATTCCCAGGGAGAGAGGGAAGCTGGCACCAGAGTTGTGTTGGTACATCTGGGGGTTACTCTTGGCGGGCAGCCAGCTGATCTCCCCACATTCTCTCCTATGGCCCCCTTGGCTAATAAGCCATGTGCTTCTTCCACTTTATCCCATTTAATCCTGATCCCCAGCAGAGCCTAATGAGGTGGATAGTGGTGCCCATTATGCAATGGTAATGTGTGGGCAAGCACTCCCTGGGATGCTACTGGCAATGGCTTCCCTTGGAGGCTACTGAGGCAGGGGACAGCTGTGGGGAGATGCTGTTGTGGATTAGGAAGGGAGTTTGGGGGGAAGCCCAGTCCCAGGCAGGGAGAGGCCTCCTAGATGCCTGAGTTGGTCCAAAGGGCACCTGGGGAGGGGCACACATCTCATCCAAAGGAGCAGTGATAGCCATCGAATGCTAATCAGACTCAGACATCAGGATCTGAGACAATAACTGTGATGCAGAAAACACACAAAATAACTATGCAGCCTTTGTAATTAACTTCCGCTCCCTTCCAGCAGTCATTTGGAGTTAATGGTTTCTTAATTCAGTGCTCATTTGGTGACTTTAATTTCCAATTAATTTTGCCGATTTTCCTCCAAGGTGTTCATGGTGTGATAGAAATTCCTGTGTGGTGAGGTCCACATCACAAGGCCCTGGAAGGGGGGAGGGAGGGAGGGACTGAGGTCAAGTTACCACCAAAAGGCTAGGCCCCTGCTTGAGGATCTTCCATACATTTATATCTGTGAATATTAAGTTAGTGCATCTTGGGTTCATGCAACTTGGGGGTCCTTGGGAGAGTTCCCCTCTTGGACAGATCTGGTGAGAAATGAGAAAGTGGTGCAGGGGCTGGGTTGTTGTTGTTGTTATGTGCCGTTGAGTCGGCCCGACTCATAGCGACCCCTCCTTGGGTTTCCGAGGCGGTATCACTACCGAAGTAGGATTGCCCAACCTTCCTTCCGAGGAGTGGCTGGTGGGTTTGAACCGCCAGCCGTCTGGTTAGCAGGCAAGTGTCTTAGCCACTATGCTACCAGAGCAGGGGCTGGGGTGCCCTTTAATTTCTCTAACTCTTGGTGAGAACTTTGATTTATGGCTGGGAGTGGAGTAGGGGAGGAAGTCCAGCCTGGCTGGAAGTAAAAGGGAAGGGTCAGGACCAAGGACAATGTCCTCCCTTCTGCCAAGCAAAGGATGATTCGATAGGTCTCTGGGTGCTGCAAACGGTTTTCACTGGACCTAAAGATGTTGTTGTTATGTTCCGTCGAGTCAGCCCCGACTCATAGCGACCCCTCCTTGGGTTTCTGAAGCAGTATCACTATGGAAGTAGGATTGCCCAACCTTCCTTCCGAGGAGTGGCTGGTGGGTTTGAACTGCCAGCCGTCTGGTTAGCAGGCAAGTATCTTAGCCACTATGCTACCAGAGCTCCCCTAAAGAGAGGCAGTTTGAACCCACCCAGTGGTGTCACAGAAGAAAGGCCTGGGGATCTGCTCCCATAAAAAGATGATGGCTAAGAAAACCCTGTGAAACAGTTTGGTCAGTGCTCACACTGGAGTCCCTGGGTCATATAAATGATTAAGAGCTGGGCTATTAACCCAAAAGTTAGCAGTTAGAAGTACCTTGGAAGAAAAGCCTGGCAATATGCTTCTGAAAGGTCACAGCCATGACAACTCAGTAAAGTACAGTTCTACTCAGCCTCATATGGGGTTTCCATGATTCCACAGCAACTAGAGTGCTCAAGCTTTGCTGGATCTCTGTACCCATCATCCAGCTGCAGCAAGTGTCAGCTGCGCTTGCTTGCCAACAGCTGCTCTCAGCCACCCTCTGCTCTAGAAAACTGCTTTTGGCAAATGAGATTCACCTCTTCTGGGAGGTTATCCTAGCCCTACTTAGGGTGTCTCATGGAAAAGGACTGAGTGGTGTAGGCGAAGGCTGCCCCCTTACTCCCATAGCCTGCCCTTACCTCAAAGTAAGCCAACCTCTACGGTGCAGCTGGTGTTTCAGAGTGGCTAGCCAGACCCTGCTGTTGTTGTTATTTGCCGTCGAGTCGGCCCCGACTCGTAGCGACCCCTCCTTGGGCTTCCGAGGCAATATCACTACAGAAGTAGGATTGCCCACCCTAGCCAAGACCAAATCATGACTTAAGTCCTTCCCAGGTTCTCCCTTCCTCCCCTCCCTCCCTTTCTTCTGTGAGGACTCCCTCAGTAAATCTCGTGCATGCATCTGAATCCCTGTCTTGGGCTCAGCTTCTAGGGAACCCAATTACAAAGAATTTTACATATTAAACTCTTATCTAATACTTACTTTGAAACAGACACTGCTCTAAGTCCTTTGAAAAGGGAATTCATTTAATCCTCATAGAAATCCTATCCCTATTTTGAGAAAAGAAAACTGAAGCACAGATAGGTCAAAAGACTCACTCCAAGGCAACATAGGCAGCAAGTGGTGGAGCCAGTATGTGAACGCTGGCAGTCTGGTTCCAGACTCTGTGCCATTATACGGCCCATGACGGAATCACTAATCTCCCTAGTAATTTCCCTAAAGGCCTGGGTGATGTAACTCGAGGGGTGAGAGGCAGGTTTTCTCAGAGTCCTTCATCAGAAGGTTGAGGAACAGGGAGATCTAAAGACCTGGGGGCAGTGGTCCCATGGCTCTCAGGCACACTCTTCTCCTACCCCTCTGGGGGTGTTCCTAAATACTGATGATAGCTTGCTAGAGTGGAAGAAGTAGTGTTAGTGTGAAAGTCTAACCACCTAATTTCAGTGACTGTGGTCCTGACTAATTCTGTGACTCAGAGTGAGCAGTGCTCCATGAGTGGGCCTCCACTTCTCCTTCTCTACAATGTGAATAGTAGTTAGTGGCAGTTAGGGATAGAGTCATGAAGGGCTCTAGTTGTAATGCATTGCTAACTCCTCCCCAGGGGAACCCCCATCAGAAGGTGACATCCAATGTCCTTGAAAAGCAGAAGACATACATCCCACAACCTACAGGCATCGATACCTCTGTCCCAAGAACTGAGGGGGTCCATAGAGCCACAAAAGGGACTAACTCACAGTCATCATTCAATGCTCCTTTATCAAGTGTTCACCTTATGCCAGAAGGAGCCCTGGTTAAATGTTCGGCTGCTAACCAAAAGGCTGGCAGTTCGAACCCATCTAGCCACTTTGGGGGAGAAAGACCTGGCAGTCTGCTTCCACAAAGATTACACCCAAGAAATGGCTGTAATGGGGGCAGTTCCACTCTGTAACATGGGGTCACTATGAGTCGGAAAACGACTCTACGGCCCCTAACAACAACATCCTTGGGCCAACGACTCTGCATGTGTAGTCCATGTCTCTTCAGCATGGGGACATAATAGAGGCACTTTCACAATTGACAGCAATTCATCGACACTTGCCCTGCTTGCTGTCAAAGGACCAGCCCCAGGTAAAGACCCCCTCTCCCTTCTCCCACACACATGCATATGGTGGTTTTTTTGGGTCTCCATGGGATGTTTCCATTGTACTTCAGGATAAGTATCTTCTGCTCTCTAGTGGGGTCTGCCATGTTCTTGCTTTCTTGCCCAAGCCCCTGCCAGTGATGTCTGCTGCCTATGCAGCCACTGGAGAAACTGTCCCTGCTCCCTCCACAGCCAAAGCCTTTACAAGAAGGTACATCCTGGCTATGCTTGTTGGTCAACAGGAGCCAGGAAGTATGATGCTTCCTTTGACCTCCATTGCTCCATAGACACCCAGAGTTCCTCAAAGGAAGTGGAGAGTCTCCTGAGGCAGGGCTTGGAGCAGGGTGAAGGTGGTGAAGATGAGTGAATAGGGTGGTTTAAATATTTATTCTTTCTCTTCCTTCCTTCTCACGTCCTCCTTCTCCAGACCTTAACTAGTTGCCTTCGAGTCAACTTTGACTCACAGTGACCCTATGCATGTCATTGTAGAACTGTGCCCATGGGCTTTTCAGTGGCTGATTTTTTGGAAGTAGATGGCCAGATCTTTCTACCAAGATGCCTCTGGGTAGACTCAAACTTTCAACCTTTTGGTTAGCAGCTTAGCAAATTAAGACTTTATCCAAAGGCAGCCTCCTCCCCACAGACCAGGGAGGCTGGGAGAAATAGGGAGGGGGCTGGGCAAGAGCCCATCTGTCATATTCCTTCTGTGAGTCCCAATCTCCACTCCCTCTCCCCCTGCAAAAAACCCAACCTTCAGAAGCGTCCATGGCAACAGCTGCTGCAAATCAAAGCCTCTGCCGGGAAGCTCTGGGCCCAAGGCCCGCCCGGGGGTGCTGGGAGCTGTCATAGAACCGAATTTCCCAGCTGGCGAGAGCTGCAAAGTCCAGCCGGCCAGAGAAGATTTGTTATTTTGCTAATGCTGTGAATGAAAAACATTATCTTTGCGAAGAAGGACATGCACTGTACTCTTCCTGAAACTGTTCTAGCCAAGGCTGTAAGGTTACATGTCATGCAACCTCCACCCCCTGGCACAGCTTATGTGGCTGGGGGAGCCAGCCCTGGCCAGAAGCTTCCTTGATGTGCTCCCAGCTTCTAGTCTCATTTTCTCCTTCCATCCTACACAAGCACAGCTCTGACCATGCCCTTTCCTCTTCAAGAGCCTTCAGACACTATTGCCAGCTGGATAAAATCTGAATGAGTCCCTCTGACATCCAAGATCTGCCCAGCTCTGCCTCTAAACCATATTTTTACTCATATCACAGACTCCAGTCAAACACAACCGTGTCACTTGCTGCCAAGCCTCAGGGCCTTTGCCCATGATGTTCTCTCTGCTTGGAGTGCTCTGCCTAGATGCGTGATTCTCAAACTTCAACCAGTTGCATTGAGTCAACTTCAAGTCATGGTGATACCATGTGTTTCAGAGTAGACTATGATCCATAGGAGTTTCAAGGGCTGATTTTTCAAAAGCAGATCACCAAGTCTTTCTACTGAGGTGCCTCTGGGTGGCACCTCAGATCCCTAATCTGTCAGTTACAGCTGAGCACTAACTGTTTGCACTAACCAGGGCCTCCTCTCAAACTTTAGGTTGCACCAAATCACCTGGAGGGCTTATTAATATAGATTGCTGGGCCCCATCCTCAGTGTTTCTGACTCAGGAAATCTGCAGTAAGGCCCAAGAATCTGTATTTCTAACAAGCTCCCAGACGATACCAATACTGCTGGTCCAAAGATCACACTCTAAGAACTGTTGCCCTGGATTTTGGCTCAGAAATTTGTCTTGTATCTGTGCTCCCCCTAAGGGTCCACTTGCTCTCTTGGTTGGTAGCCTTTGATGGTTGGGGCTCCCAAGGAGGAGTAGAGCTTCCAGGCATCCGTCATTCAGAGCCCTGAATTTAGCACAATGAAGTCACAGATAAGAACATACAATTCTCTGCAGGAAAAATAACCGCAGTGATCCATAAAGAGCATAGTGTAACCATATCAATAGTGGTGATAATAATAGTAATAACATGATTATAATATAATGTAATCTGTCCTGATGTGCTAAATGCAGATTGATCTGAGTAATACAAAAGAATTACTGGCATATATGAATGCTCAACAAGTCTAGCTTAGCAGCATTTGGGCCATTTGGATGCAGGCGACGATGATAACAATAATAACAAACCACACTGGTACCCAGCTTTAGAGTTTCTACAGCACTTTCTCTTTCACTAGTTTTATCTTAGCAACAACCCTGGGAGGTAGGTGAGGCAGGTAAACTTCTCTGGTTTATAGATGAGGCTCACATTCATGTATTATCAGCCTTCATGCAGCAAATGTGTGCTGAGTACCTTGTGCGTAGGTTCTGTACCAGGCAGGGGTTGGGAAGGGGTTGCCAGGTAACATACAGGACTCCCAGTTAAATTTTAATGTCAGATTAACAATCATTTTGTAGTATAATAATATCCCAAATATTGCATGGGATGTATACAAAACATTTATTATTCATCTGAAATTCAAATTTAACTATGTATTCCTGAATCTATCAACCTTACTAGAGAAGAGGGGATGGATAAAAAGGATAAGAAATATTTCTTGCTTTCAGGACAAGCTCACAGCCTGGTAGGAGATAAAAGACTATAGACAGGTGATCCCAGTGCATGTAATCAGTGGTGCAGTAACAGGGCTTCTCAGACTTGACTATGCACGTGAATTACCTAGGGATCTTGTTAGAATGTGCATTCTGATTTAGTAGGTCTGGAATGGGGCTCGATATTCTGTATTTACAACAAGCTCCCAGGTGATGCTCATGCTGCTGGTCCCTGACCACACTCTGAGTAGGGCAAATGCAGGAGGAATAGAGGCTGTGGGAGCTTATAGGAGGCACTCAGTCCACCTTTTGGGGGGCTGGGAACACCTTCTTGGAAGAAGTGGTGGTTGGCTGGTCTTGGCTGATACAACCTAGGTAAGGAAGGTGAAGAAGGTATTCTAAGCAGAAGGAATACCATTTGTGAAGTCTCAGAGGCATGAGAAAATCACTGCCATTGAGTTGACACCAACTCATAGCAACCCTCATTGGGTTTCCAAGGCTATATTTATGGAAGCAGACTACCTCAATTTCTGTGGAGTGGCTGGTGGATTCAAGCCACCAACAATTTGGTTACAAGCCAAATGCCTTAAGCACTACACCACCAGAGACATGAGAAAGCACTGCAAATTTGCAAAGGGTGGGTGGTTGAATATGGCTGTAGGATAGGTAGGACTAGCTGTGTTGGGCTCTGAGAATCCAGAGATTAATCAGATAGGGTCACTACTATCACAGAACCCCCACCTTCACCCCATCTTATAGAGAAGGAGGAGCCATAAACAGACCAGTACAACCCATTGGGGCCAGAACTGAGTTGGAGGGAGACATTGCAGGGGTGGGAACCCAAAGAGAGAACTACTCACTTTGCCTAGAAGGTTGGGGATACTTCCTGAAGGACAGGGCATTAGGGTTCAGGGTCTTAGAGGTGAAAAAGACTTTTTCCAAGAGAGAGAAGAAGAAAAGAGGAGTAAATACTCTACTAGATGAGCCAAAAAGAAGCGTCAAAGTCTTGGTACACTTGGGAAGAACTGTGTGTCCTCTGAGAGCTATAAGCATGGCTGAGTTATTCGTCACTGCACTCCCAGTACATAGCACAGGGCCTTGTTGGGTGCATCCAACGTGACTTGAGGACAAAAGTCTAGTCCCAACCTGAGGCCCAGCAGACAAGGTAGTCCAGATCCTCTACCCCAAGCCCTCACTCCTTTCACTTTGTCTCCACCTGTCTCTGCATACCTTGGTCAGAACGTCAGTGGCAGAGACATTGATTATGTTGGAAGACTTGGATTCATGGAAGGGGTTGCAGAATCCATTGTAGTTATGAGTTATTGGAGTGCTTTAAAGTTAACAGTGCACTGACAAAGCCTGTTCTCATGTTCTTAGTGTGTATCATAGCATCTGAGACAGATTGCTAGTGCTCCTCAGTGTCCATTTTCTCCCTCTTCCTTTGGTAACAAAACCCACACATTTTAGTTGGATGTATGGCCAGTCAGAACAAAGTCTACATTTCTCAGCATCCAAGTTCTGCCCAATAGATATAAGTAGAAGTAATATGAGAATCAGTCCTGATGCAGCACAGAAGACAGAAACTATCTGGGTATTCCTAGCAGACATAGATTTAATCACGGGAAATAGGTGCTTACAAAATCATTACCAGAGCTGACAACATGGAAGTGGTGGGGTGCTATAAACCAGAAATCAGGGTGCTTCAGGAAACTGTTGCCAATGTCACAACTGCCTCTAGATGTAAAGTAGCCAGATAGAGGATTGGGGAATCCAGTCACTGTCCAAACTCCCATAGGCCAGAGGCTGCCAATCGGCTGCTTCCGCTGCCAAAGGAAGAATGGCCACAGGCTTCTATCTGCCTTCCAAATTGCACATGAGAGAAGCTGTGGCTGGAACTAATCATGTCCAGAATCCTAGTTGTAAAAGAGTCTGAGAAACTTACCACAGGATTCCATTGCGAAGACTATGCCGAAAGCTTGTTTGGACGTAAGTCGGATACTCCCCCCACACCCGCAGTATCTTTATAAATCCAGCAATGTTTTTGAACAGTAAATCACAAAAACTGAACATATGTGACTGAACATCTGAGAATGATAACATCAGCAAATGTGTCAGTAATGATAAGATGTACGGGGGGGGGGGAGGACATTTGTAAGTGTAGTTCATCATAAGTTGAATACGTTGTAAGTTGGAGACTACCTGTACTGAGACTTCTAGGCTCAGTGATAAAAAGGAAGGCGGAGTGGGATGGGGGAGCACATGCTGAATGTCACCCGACAATATTCACTGTCTTTCCCTTCCTGCCAGCTGGAACAAGCGAATCACGATAGATGGCATGAAACTGCCGTAGGAGTTGTGATCTTTGTATGGGCGAGAAATAAACTTCTACCTTGTTTAAGTCACTGTTTCAGCAGCTGAGCCTGTGTCCTGACATGGCACCATTAAGTGTAAAACAATGTCTCAGAGGTATCCCTTCCAGCATGTGTAGTGTCGATGTTCCTATAGTATCAATTCAGCTGGCCATCAGGAGAGGAGCAAATCCTCAATAAATCCTCCACTGAAAGACAAAGAAATATTTGGGATTGTGAGTGGTTGGTGCCAAACGAGGGTTACTGAAACTATGCTGAGGGAGGTGGGGAGAACTGAGAGAGCTAGGCAAATTTGGAAAGAATTATTGGAAGAGGTAGAGCTGGAGATGGAGAAAAAGAGGAAGCCTTTCCAGTGGAGGCCACTTTTCTCTCTTTTCCCCAGAGCTGCCATCAACCAGTGAGCTCCACAGTCTTGCCACCAACCTTGGCCCGAGATAGCCAAGTCTTCAAGGAGACAAGGGGAGAGAAAGTATGGTACATACAGTTAGCCAGGGGACTTGGCCTTCAATGTGGAGCATTGCATTAGATCCTTTTATCACCTTTGGTAGAGGAGGTGAGGCAGGCACTGCACAGTGAGCTGCCTACATGCTCACAGTAAGTTCAGAACGAGACAAAGCCAGGCGAGAGGCCAGTTGAACAAGCACCCAGCACAGGGCGGCCCGGTGGGCCCACAGCTTCTGCCCTGGTTTGGAGACAAGCCTGGGGCCACCCTGAGACCCATGGACAGGCAGCAGGCAGGCAACTGGAGAAGTTGGCAGCAGGAAGTCCCAGATCAGAGCTTTGGGCTGCAGCCAAGGCGGTTTAGTTGGGGTGGAGGGTGAGGGCGGCAATTTCTTCCGCCTGCTCCACAGCCAGCCCTGCGGCAGGTGCCAGCAATTTGCCAGCCCTGAGTGATGCAGCCAGGAACCACTGAGTGGCCTGGAAGGACAGGGACCCCCAGGTCCTCATGGGCATGCTCAGCCACTGAAGGAAATATGAAGTGACGGTAAGTGACAAAATAGAAAATGTAATTAAGACAGATGGAACTCACCGGCAGGGATGATAAAAAGCCATTCTCCAGGCTCTGCGATTAAAAGCGAGGTCACAGGACGACCCCATCCTGGCTGTGCAGCTGGCAAGAAGCAGGTGAGAGAATGAGCTTAAGGATGGAAGCCAAGCTTTATGAGGGGTGGTGAGCAAACTGGGCTTTGGCTGCACTAAAAGAGATTTAGATCAGATACAAGGATGAACTTCCTGGGGATGAGGGCGGTTAAACGTTGGCATATGTGTGACATCATCTCTTTTTCCAAGGACACATATATTCTTCTCGGACAGGCTTAGATACAGGACGTGGAACAGGACAACCTGGACTTTCCAAGACAGGTGGGAGGAAGAAATGACTCCATTATCAAACAAGAAAGCTATGAAAGTGGAGATAGAAGGCATTTGGAAAAAGGAGAGAGCAGGGGGTTACAAACCTGGAGGGCTTCCTGCTGGCCAGAGCTAGGAGAGTGGCAGTCAGCCAGGCTCCGTGTAGGTGTGTATCAAAATGCTGGAACCTGATTAGTGAAGAGGTCTCTGAGTCACTCCTTTTTCTTCTTTGGTGCTGCTGCCCCTCAGCCAGACCTGGGCCAGGGCATGTGTGGTGGCCACTCCTGAGCCTACAGAAGCAGCAGCCAGGGCCCTTGGCACTCAGCTTTCCAGAGGCCTTGATAAAGTCCAGCTGCCACTAGGGGAAAATGTGTCCAGCCCTTGTGTAGGGTCGGGTGGCTGGGACCCAGAGGAAGCTGTATTCATGGGAGAATCAGGGCACTCAGCATCAACATCCCAGGCAGGCTTGTTGTGCCAACCACTACTGACAGAGCCAGCTTTGATGGAGTAAACTGGCCAGCAGTATTGGCCAGTGTTCCCTTTCCATCATGTGCCAGTATTCTGTGTTAGGCAATGGGGCAGAGAGGGAAGGTGTCTTGTTTATATCTGGGGAGCTCCCAGGCTGGGTGAATAGAAGAGACCCATGCCTCAGTTCGGGGCTGAGTTCACATTTATTGAGCATTTACTCTGTGCATGAGCCCACTGTGGAGTTTACGACAAGAATTTAAGAAGTTTACCTTTTTGTTAGGGATTAAAACATATGAAACAATCAGATACAAGTGAAATAGGTACTCAAGGTGGTAAGTGGTTCAAATGATAAGTGCGTAGGAGTTGGGGAAAGGAAGAGGTCTTTGCAGGCTGGGGTCATCAGTGCAAGCTTGAACCTGATACAGGGAGAAAGAATGATTTGGAAAGATTAGAGGAGAGGACTGCATTCTGAGTGGGCTCAATGCATAGGTAAATGTGTGGAGGTGGTAAGGAGTATTCAGAGAGAGTTTTGCTGAACTTCAGGCAGAAGTTGGGATGAGGGGCAATAGATTCTTGGGCCCTGCAGATCAAATGTCACTGTTCAATCAACCAATTCTCTGTGTGAAAGAACCTGTACCTGAGAAGATTCCCTTCCCCAAGTGGACAAATCCATCTTCAGGAGGTCAGTCCCTAGTTTGAATGGCCAAGGACTGAGGCCTCTGTAGCTCTACTTTGGGTCTACGGGATAGGTACCCCAAGGCCCTCCACATGTCCCCCCCACCACAGAAAATGAAACCAAATTGGAGTAAATGATACCCCTGTGCTGTGCAGATGATGAGGGACCAAAGTCAAGCTGGTCACCCCAAGACCAGTCTGTGGCAAGATGGTGCAAGGGGAGAAAAGGCCTGTGCCCCTGTGTCCTCTCCACCAAGAGCCAGAACATGAGCTTGTCTGGCTCTGAGGCTCATCCTGGAGTCCTCTGTTGCTAGGGAAGATGTAATGGAGACAAGTTGGTCCTGCCATCCCTAGATCATCTTTCATTACAGGACATGTCCTAGTTATAGATACTGAGCATAAAACAGGACCAGCATCATTGCTGGAGATTGGAGAGACACGGGAGGAGTTCTTCATCATTTCAAGCACACCATCCATCCATCCATCACAGCCCAGCATTTATGCCTGCAGCTAGAACACTGAAATATCAGATCAGGATTTATTGGGGGCATTAAGTCATAATTTATGCCACTCTTTTTCCCTTTGGGGGACAGTTTTCCTGAAACATCTCTATCTCCCTGACTCACCATCCCTAATGATCCAAGACATGTGTCTGTCCACCTACAGTCTTCTTTTAGGGTGTTGTTGCCATTATTTCTTCCAACCCCATGTGTACCTCTCACCTTGGGGCACCTCCTGACTCTGACCTGGAGAAAAAGACTCTGGAAAAGATCTCCAGAGTATAAGTGAGTTGGAGAAGGAGGAGATAAGGCCCCTTTTCTGATTTGCCTGCTGGGCCCCTCAGGGATATGTGTGCTCCAGAAGGGACCCCAGTCCCTCACTCCTGGTAGCTCTAGGGCAATAAAGGCAATTCTAGGTCCCAGCCCTATCTTTGAAGAAGTCATTTTCTTCACTCCTAAAGTGGAGGGACTGAATTAGATAAACACTAACACTTCTTCCCACTTGAAAACTGGCTAACCACGTGTCCTAAGCCTGGCAAAAATGTCCTAAAGAACATTCCAGTGCTTCAAAAAAAAGTTGGCGCCAGCTACAAAGACTAGGGCTGTGGAGATAACACTCTTAGTCACCCCTCACATTATAGAGATGCCTGCCAAAGGAAGCTGTTTTCTTCAGATGGGGGAAGGGGCTAATGTTCCACTGCTGTGTTTTCTTTCTCTACCCTTTCTTCTGCAATCTTATTTTCTCTCTCTCCTGAATTACTTATACTTACCTTAAACTTTGTCATCCTGCTTTCCCATAAACTATTTACTTCAAACCATGCAGGCCAGAAAGAGTCCCAGTGTGCACCCAGACCCAAGCCAAGGTCTGAATCTGAAGCCTCAGTCCCCAGCTCTGGTTGGTCTTCAGGATGTTTAAAGAAGTTGGAACCCATCTTAGCAGGACAATGACCTTGGGTGGGCAGCAATAGTGGGGAAACATTCTTGAACCTGTGCACTGAACATTGGAAGTTCTTAGGACACACTTGGGGAAGTATTTCACTCAGTCCACTTTCACACTTCTGAGGTTAGAGCTGGTCTTGTTCAAAGCCTTGAGCTCGAGGGCCCTTTCAGAGGAGGTGGTTGTGGGATGGAGTTGTGTGAAGTCACAATTGATATAGAGAATACTGAGTGGCTCTAAACACCTGTCTTCATAAAACAGTAACATGGTTGTGACAAAATAAAGTATCTTGTAACTACATATACATGTTTTTAATTTTTAAAATCTATAATGTGTTCATAAGGAGCCCTGTTTGCACAACAGGTAAGTACTTGGCTGCTAACTGAAACATTGGCAGTTCAAACACACCCAGCTGCTCGAAAGGATAAAAACCTGCCAATCTGCTTCCATATAGATTACATCCAAGAAAACCCTATGGGGCAGTTCTACTGTTACATGGTATCATTATGAGTTGAAATCTACTCTACAGCACCTAACAACAACATATTCACATGGTTCAAAATTGAAAAAATATAAACAATACATAGCGAAAGTTTTCCCTTCACTCCCATCAAAGATCCATCCAGTTCTCACCACCACTCGTACAAAATGCTATGAAATTCTGATGTAGCCCTCTAGGATTTCTTTACATCAATATATAAACAGACCAATATATAGTCACACTTTTCTATTTTTCACAAAAGATAGTATTCTATACATGATATTCTGTTACTTTTTTTCACTTAATGAAACATCTTGGGTACCTTTTTGTTTGTTAGTAAACACCTTCATTTTTTTCACAATTGTGTAGTATTCCATTGTAGAATGTATTTATAAATCAAAACCCTCCTATATCCAAAAACATTTTGAGGTGGTTTACAGGAGAGCACACATTTACTAGAGGATGTTTGAAATAAAGAATCAATGTTGACTTAGTGCAGTGGGTCTCAGCTGTCTATTTACATAAGAATTAAGTTGGGGTGCATATGACTCACCTTCACCATTTCACTCCCCCATCCCTGCCACCATCCTCACCACCCCCTGCTCCAGGGTTTTGATTCAGTAGGTCTGAGGTGGATCCAGGAAGCTGCATTTTAGCAAGCTGATTCTGTTCCAGGCATCTGAAGTCCTCCCTTTGAGAGGCCCTGGTGAATGGGAAATGAAGCAAGAACTACATTCTACACTGAAAATATTGAGGTTGTTGTAATTAATCATTAAATTCAGCTCGGAGGTTCCTGGCAGCTCAGACCAAAGTGGAACCAAAAGGATATAGTGTTCTCCCTGCCAGAACAAAAGGCCAGTTTTTCAGGAGAGATAATCGTGTTCCTGGCATTAAATTCTAAGGAATTCATCATGGGAACCATTACTTAAGGTACACTGAGTTACACAATGGGCAGCATCTTCCCCTACGGGAAGCATCTTCACAGTGCCTCTGCAGAAGTCATGGGCTACCTCCAAGCACAGCCCTGGATGATGTTTCTGCAGGACACTCAGCCAACATGGGCTGGAGAAGGGAGAAAGCACTGGCCATCTTAGAGTGAATGTGGTAAACACTGGGTTACCATCAGAGAATCCAAATAGAGGCACTCAGTGTGACTCAGGTGAGAGAGCAAGGAAGTGCACCCCACTCCTGGGGCTTCTGAATCCAAGGAGAGGCACAATCTTGCCCGTAGGACACACCCAGTCTGAAGAGGGAGGCTTCTCACTCTGCTCTAAGAAGCTCCTGGAACAATGTGGTGGAAAAGGGGTCATGGTAGGATGGACAGCTGCTTCCTCATTTTTCCCACCTAAAGCTTTGAGAATCTCCAGAATCTTAATCAATTGGGATCACTTCCTTACTAAGATTACATCTCAAGGATTGGAATATGGTATTGTTGTTATGTTGTTATTTGCCGTCGAGTCGGCCCCGACTCATAGCGACCCCTCCTTGGGTTTCCGAGGCAGTATCACTATGGAAGTAGGATTGCCCAACCTTCCTTCCGAGGAGTGGCAATATGGTATGTACTCAATAAATTTTGGAGCTGATGATATTGATGAAGGGGGGGGGGGCGGCGAGTAGTAACCGTTGTTCTCCATCTTGGAAACCTCAAGTGTTTTGTATGAATTTCAAGGGCCAGGGGGAAGTGATTATGTATAATATTCTAAACATAGTCTGTATGTCAGTGTTCTCCAGAAAAACAGAACCAATAAGAGATGCATGGACACATAAGTTACATGTTTGTATATCCATGTACACACACACACAAACACACACAAAATTCTGAGGGCTGGCAAGTTCAAAATCCATAAGGCAGGTCAGCCGGAAGGAAACTCAGGTAGCAGTTGACACTGTGTTCTTGAGGCAGAATTTCTTCTTCTTTGGGAAACCTGTTTTTGCTCTCAAGAACTTCAACAGATTAGATGAGGCCCACCACATTATCATGGGTATTATATCCTTTATTTAGGGTCAACTGATTATAGAAGTTAATCACATTTGCAAAATACTTTACAGCAACACCTAGGCTAGTGTTTGATCAAATAACCAGATACTGTAATCTAGCCAAGTGGATACATAAAACTAACCATCACAGGGTCCTTCAACCCCAACTCCTGTCTGCTCAAACCTAGGCAGGACAATATATTGTAAAGCCCATCTCGTCTCTTTTCCCTTGAGCCACCTTCATTCCAAGTTGGAGATTGACTGTGGTTATCATGACTTCCACCAGAAAGTCCAGGCAACTGCTGTAATTGAGGCAGGAGCCATGTTGAAATAGATGAGGATATACCTCTGGGGTATGTTCAGCTTATCAAATGAGGCCTGTGATCAAGGATGGATGCAAGAAGTCATTGTTTCCATGAGATGGAAGAAACCTTAGCAATTATAGTGGAGACTGCTAGCTATATACCAAAGTCCATCTTCCCTTCTTCCATAGTGACGCAATTGTAGTTAGTCATGTGTCTGCTCAGCTAAGAACTAATTTCCCAGGCCCTTTGGAATTAAATGTGGTCAAGGAGCCAAATTCTTAGCAATAGAATATGAGTGGAAGTGGATGTGGCATTTCCAGGCCTGGCCAATAAAACCTGGGGGTGTGCTACTCCATGTTCCCTTCCCGTGAGCCCAAACTCAGCCATGCAACTGCACCCATGCCCATAAGTATGAAGCCCTAAATCAGTAGTTCTTAATCTTCAGTGTGCATCAGAATCAACTGAAGGGATTGCTAGACCTTAGATTACTGGGCCCCACCACAAGAGTTTCTTATTCAGTAACTCTGGGTGTGGGAACCAAGAATTTACATTTCTAACAAGCTCTAAGGTGATGCTGATACTGTTGGTCCAAGGACCACACTTGGACTAGCAAGGTCCTAAAGTATGACAGACCAATGAAGTGGAAAGCACCAAGATCCCTGAGTGTTCACTTGGAGAAGACATGAACCTGGAATGTTCATCTTGGACTGACATATCAGTCACTGAGTTATTGCTGTTGTCAAGTGCTGTCTAGTCAATTCTGACTCATACTGATGTTGTAGGACAGAATCGAACTGCACCATATAGTCTCCCACATTGTAATCTTTACGGGATCAGATTGTCAGGTCTTTTCTCCCATGGAGTGTCTGGTGGATTTGAACCACCAGCCTTTCAGTTAGCAGCAAAGCACTTAAATTTTGTGTCAACAGAGCTCCTTATTGCTGGGTCTCAAATTAATACAGTAGCCATCTAGTTCATCACTAAATACATAAGGGTTTGGTGAGGCCCAAGGAAAGTGGCCAAGCCAGAATGAGAACCCAGGTCTCCAACTCCCAATGACAGCCTGTGCCCCACTTGTAGATGCTGAGTACATTACAGTCTCTTTTGCTCAGGAACTATACCCTGTGTAAGGCTTATTGGTCCTCCTCAGCTTAGACCTCCTTGAAAGCAGGACTTTGTTTCCTTCACCTCTCCCAGAGCACTTGGTTTAGGACTGGGTCCTGACAAAAATAAATAAATAAAAAGGAAGTGGAAGATGCACATGGTGAAGTTATGTGGATGGGATGTGTGTCCTTTACTGCTTTCCAAATCCAAAGAGAAATATCTTGTTGGTGGCACTGTTTGGAATACACTCTAATCCCTAACATCCATAACTAAGACCTACATCTGTAGATCGAACTTCATTTAGGTCCTGCCTGAGCTTTCCTTCACTAAATGTTTTAGAAGAAATACTGACCCCTCAGGAACAAGTTTGTAACGTAGCTACGTGGCTGGCACAGACTAGCCATGTTCCCATAGTCAAACTTTAAATGTCTCATTGAGGCCATCAGGGATTGTTGGCTGTTCCTTGGAGGAGGAGGATGCTACTGTTGATAGAATGTGCTCTCAGGGCCAAGGAGAAGTGAGTGTTGAGGACAGTGAGGCATGGGGTACAGATGGGGGAAGGAGGGAAAGAGGTGAGGATGAGGTCTGGGCTGCCTCTGGAAGCCTCAGTCTTGCGAAGTGTCAGGAGGTGTGATCAGCTTATGAACCTGGGAAGATATTTGGCCTCTGAGGATGGAAGCATCAACCATGCCAGGGGGCTCTGGATGTCTCGGGTGCCTAAGAGGTGGTCTGAGGACTCTACTGAGTGAGAGATTGTACAACTGAAGGGGCAAGAGTGTGCCAGTGGTGGAATTAATCCCACAGTGGACTATGTTATTGTTGTTATGTGCCGTAGAGTTGGACCCGACTCATAGAGACCCCTCCTTGGGTTTCTGAGGCAGTATCACTACGGAAGTAGATTGCCCCATCTTCCTTCCGAGGAGTGGCTGGTGGGTTTGAGCTGCCAGCCTTCTGGTTAACAGTCAGGCGTCTTAGCCACTATGCTACCAGAGCTCCCCAGTGGACTTAGCCCTTCCCAAATATTCTCTCCCTGATCCCCAGCCCTCCTTGGGCTCCATGCTTTGACCCCTTGGCTCTGCCTTGTGACATCTCCTTGCTCTCTGGGTCACATGCTTGTTTGTTCACACTAGCATGAGCTTCCTGTTAACAAAAGCCCTGTTTATTCCTGAAGTCAGGTACCTGTGTCCAGCCTGGAAGAACTGGAGGAAAGATGATGGCTAAGGGAGCTACCACAGTTGGTGTTTCCTGGCAGACTATGGAGCAAGGTCAGTAGGGGCAGGAAACCTGAGCTGAGTATAGGAGTGGAAATTAGGAGACCAAAGATTTAGATTCAACCTTGTCATTGTCTCCTGTGTGACCTTCGGCAATCCCTTTCACCATCACCTGAAAAGTCTTAGTTTCTACATCTATAAAATGGAAATATTAATCCATATATGTTCAACAATGGGGGATGGTTTGGGGAAAGGGCCTTAAAGATGTCTGGAATTCTTATTCAGCTTTAAAGTTAGGAGAGGAAGTGAAGCCTGCACAACCGGCTAAATTTCCTATCCTTGCTGGGCCAGAATGAGGAGGATTATGTTATACAAGGGGAATATGGATTAGCCTCAATAATCCTAAATTGAAGCAGATTCCCGGGGCCAAGAAGAAAGGGAGCATTAGGGATGCAGTGTCCATTCATCTGGTCAAACAGCTCTGCAGGCACAAACTGCATGAAATGACCACTCAGTTCTAAATTTGGGGCCAGCAGGCTAGCATTGTTCAGACAGGGAAGAAGCTAGATTGTCAATTGTTTACACTTTAGTGTGAATTATGTTGCCAGTTTACTCTTTCCCCAAGGCATTACCTACCAGCCTGAACCCTCCAGGCAAATGCAAGATTCTATCCCCTAATAAAGGGCACTTGAGTATCACAGTGAAGGAAAATGGCCATGGAGCCTTCAGTTCATATGAAACCATCATCTTCACTGTCCTTTCATCTCGACTCAGGCACCCTTGGATTCCAGAAGTGCCGGCATGGTCTGTCTTGCCCTTATCACCTGGGTGAGCATATCATTTCTCCTTGAGGGAGGGATCAGCCATTGGATCAGTTTCTACTAGGAGAGGAATCAGCTACTTGGGAAAGAGCTTTCATTGACAACATACAGGTTACTTTAATACCTCTGTCCAGCTTAGACTCCAATATTCTGTGTCAGGGACCGGCAAACAGGGACTGTAAAACCCTATTGCCCTATCTCCAAAGAGGAGTGTCCTACAGACCCCCCTGGACTCCCTGGTTCCTTTGTGTGAGGTTCTTTGTAGAAGAACACTAGGCCTGCAGTGTTTAAGCTCCCTCTCTAGGCCCACTGGAAAAGGGTACCTTGGAGAACCATGAGAAGCCACCACTCAGGCTGATGGCTTGCACAGGCTTTCCTTAGCCCTACCTAGCTTCAGATGTCAGAATGAGTTCAGGGGCAGAAGGATCCCCAAGCTTGGGCACACCTCCTTCTCATGTTCAAGCTCCTCAAACTGAAGGTGGCATATTTCCTTTCCTTTGGAACCAAAAGGGACAGACTGGCAGCTTCTTCACTGTTCTGGCATTGTTTAGATGAGAATTGATGCCAGAAAAGGCTGGGAATGGAGAGCAGAGGAAGAGAAGCAGGAAAATAGGAAGAGGAAGGAACTAACATTTAGAGAGCTCCTATTCTATGCCTCAAAATGTGGGGACACTTTCTAAGCATTGATTCATTCTTTCAATCATTATTCATTTACAGAGTACTTCAACAATATGCAGAAAATAGCCACCACATGACAGGCCTGGTCTCATCTCTGAGAAGCTCACAGAGTAATATATGCTATGAAAGTTATTTCATCTACTCACAAAATCTTTGCAAGGGAAGTATTATTATTCTTCCCATTTTATGGATGAGAAAACTGAAGATTAGGGAGGTTAAGTAACTGATCCAAGTTTACACTGTTTGTACTTGACAAAGTTGGGAAACAGAACTTGTTTTTTAATTGTTACCACCTCTTTCTTCTGTGGAACTGGCTTCATCAGTAAAATAGGAGTTCAGCTCCCTATTTGCAGTGTCGTTATAAGGATTAGATACAACGCATGTAAAGCACCTCTCATAGTGTAGATATTCACTAAGGTTTTTTTTTCTTTTTTTTTTTTTGTTCATGATGGAGTGGCTCTTATAACTGACTCCAAGTCCAATGTTCTCTCATTTCCCCATTTGATTATTGGAGACAGTCTGCCACAGGACCGGACTTAAAAGCAGCTGGGGAAGGATGGAAATTAATGGATTGAGGAAAATTGGGGCCCTTAGGGGGTAGATATTTATCCATCTATCACCAAGTAAAATTTGAGCATGAGTTGTGTAACCTCAGGATCTGAGAAAGAGGTGGAAAACCCAGAAGGTATGATCCTTACTCTTAGAGAGCTCTCCATATGGTTAACAATGCAAACAGAAACGTGAAACAGTATAGAACCGAGCCTTGGCTCTATGTTCACAGCATAAGTGCTACAGGAATCCAAAAGTGGACATTGGCAGACAGGAAGCTTCCTGCAAAGGCAGGAACCATGGGTTGGAACCCCAAAAGGTCTATATGAGTGAAGAGGAGGAAGCTTCTGAAAAACTCTTAAGCAGGTCCAGACACTGGGAACACCATTCTAAAATCATTTTTATTTTTAAGTACATATAGAATTCAAGGAATTGCAAAATTAGTACAGACAGATCTGAAGTACTCATCATCCTGCTTCCCCCAATGAAATAATCTTAGTAACTATAGTACCTTATTAAAACTGGGAAATTGATATTAGCACAGTACAATTAACTAGACTGTAAACTTTACTAACCTAGACTATAAACTGGAATTCATCAGTTTTTGCATGCATTCATTTCTTTTGTATGTGTGTGTGTATAGTTCTATATATATTATCACATATAAATCCATATAAGCATAACCACAAGGAGCTCTGGTGGTGTAGTTGTTAATGCACCTGGCTGCTAACTGAAAGGTTGGTGATTCATATCTACCAGTTGCTCTGCAGAAGAAAGACAGGGTGGTCTGTTTCTGTAAAGATGTATAGCCTTGGAAACCCAGTGGAGGTTGCTGTGAGTCAGAATTGACTCTATGGCAATGAGTTTGATTTTTTGTTTAGGCACAACCACAATCGAGATACAGAATTGTTCCATTGCCACAAAGGAACCCTCCTTAAAGCACATTTTAAAATTGCCCGGATTCTGAGGGACCAAGTAGTTGAAACCATGGGCTCAGGACCATAGTCCCAGAGGACATCAAGCTCAATTGGCATAACATACTACACAAATCATTGTTCCACCTTCTACTGTGGCTAGTAGTGACTGAGATCTTAAAAGCTTGCAAGCTGCCATCTAGATGCAACGATGGGTCTCTCCTCGTACAGGGCCAAGAAGAATGAAGAAAACCAAAAA
>NW_006921820.1:4369754-4376518 GCF_000298275.1 Orycteropus afer afer | reverse complement strand
AAGAGAGAAAGAAGGGCTGCTCAGGCACAGGGAGACAGCTCAGGGGGTAGGAGTGCATGGAGGGATGGTCACAGGGAAGCAGTACCTATCGGGAGGAAGTGGGAGAAGAGATGTTGCATTGTGCTAAATAGTGGCCAATGTCATGAGACAAAGTGTATGTGATCTGCTATATGGAAAGTGTATTTGTTCTGTAAATTTTCACCCAAATCACAATAAAAATTTAAAAAAAATAAAAATAAAAATCTGATCTAAAGGTTAAAAAAAAAATTGCCCAGATTGTTCCCTGCACATAGGCAGCAAGGATATGGCAGCTTTGTGCTCTGATAATTGAACTGAAAAGGCCTTCCTGTTCTGTCCTACTCTACCCAGTGAGTCCTTTCAGATAAGGTGAGTTGGGGTCTGTGTTCTGAGGGACAGATGTCTTTGGATTGGCTGCAGCCTCCATGCACAACCCTCTGTAAGGGACTTACCTGCTATTTTCTTACTGAAAATGAAACTGAGAAACCCTGAAAGATTTGGTCCTCCCAAGGTGAGACTTGGACAAGGATCCTGGGTTTCAGCACCATGGACAGAACCAGGGTCTCTGAAATTCACAGAGGATTTATAAAGGCAATAGAGAAGGTTGGTGGTTCTCTGAGTTGTGTCTGAATCTAGAGATGAACCAACTCTGGGTGGGTACTGATCATCCCCCACGCCCAGGTCTCAGGGCAGAGCAATGAGAGGACACTTCAAGAGTTCAGATTCTTGTTTGCCTGACGACTCCTCATTATTCAAGGCTCATCCTCAGTCACTTCTGTTCTGAAGATCTCTCCTTGACTTTCCCAGCCCACCTTGTTGGCACACTTCTCTGAATTAATTTACCAACACCCAAGACAGCCCAGAAGCACACCATGTACTATTCTATGCCTGATCCCTACATACAAAGTTGCTACCCCAGCCAAAATGTGAATTCCCTGAAGCAGGACCAGCATGTCCTTTACTTATCCTTCTCGTTGTCCCCTTCTTTTCCTCCCACCCACTGTAGCTCCACACAGGCCTAGGCACTCAGTGTCTTTCCAAAAGATGTATCAGTCAGGGGACTCCATCCTCAGCTTCAATTCTCCCTCCAGAATCCAATCCTGGGTGTCTTTTATACCTGGAATTGTATTGGGGCAGGTAGCAGGGAGGGTATATTCAAACCTCAAGCTGCCTTCCAGTACACTTTAGGCCAGTTTAATTCCCTTTCTTCCACATTCTGTAAGACCTTTTCCTCTCAGAAACTCTAATCCGTGGTCTGTACTGTCTCTAGATGTCTCTGTTCGTCTTGAAGTTGGCCTCTCCAAGCCCAGGGAAACCTTCCCCAGCCCCAGGCAACACTGGTATCCTGGAGAAACATCTTGTCATGAGTGCTGTGCCCCTTCAGGACTTAGTCTCTTAGCTTCTAAAATAAAAAAAGTGGTGCTTTGCCATCTCTCACTGTCAGCCCTTTCTGGGAATTCCCTCAGCTAAAAAAAGCATCCTGACCCAAGGTCAACTAATTATCAATCAATATCTTAAAATTAACCCAGATATTGTGTATCACAAGCATGAATGTTGGCATAAATACATACACTTTTTAAAAAATTATTTTTCCATGTGATGGAGCAAGGAGGTGGGATGGTGGTTTTCAATTCTCCCTGTCTTTGTTTTCACGCTGCTGGAAAAATTTTTGGCATCTAATGAAAATTGCTCACAGTGTGAGGAATAACAGTTGTTTTCATGGTGACCTAAAGGAAAATAGAGCCCAGCCAGGCCACTTTTTATACCCAGCTGGAACAGACCTCCCTTCTTCTTAAGCAATAGGTAAACAGGTTAGAGAGGAGGTGGTACCTTACATTACAGCTGCTTAAACCACACAACTGAGTACTGTTATTTAGAAGAGAGAATGGGAGCAGACAAATCAACCTGTCAGGTTTTTATCAAGCATAACTTATCCCTAAAATAATAGCACTAAATATTCAAGCTGGAGTCCCTGAGTGATGCAAATAGTTAAGCACACCACAACTAGACAAAAGGTTGGCAGTTCAGACCCACCCAGGGGCACCTCAGAAGACAGGCCTGGTTATTTGCTTCCAAAAAGTCACAGCCCTGAAAACGCTATGGAGTACAGTTCTACTCTGCACAGGGTCACAATGAGTCAGAACACACTCAGTGACAACTAACAACAAGCATCCAAGAGTCTGACAATCCCCTCTTCCAAAAGCAAAAATCATCCACTCCCCTCCACCATCTCCCTGCTCCTCAGCCTTGTTTTCCCCCAAGCCCTCCATGCTTCTGCCCCATGGAACAGGAGAGGCCCTGACCTTCCCAGAGCTGGAGCCACCCCCTCAGTGCAACACCTCATGAGCTGAGTGTGCAGGAAGGGAGCTGGAGGGGGAATGGGGAGCCAGGGGCAGGAAGCCACCCACCCGGCACATTCCAGCTCCAGCTGGGCCTTTTCTGACAACCTTGGACCAGCACATGCCGTCCTCGGAGACACCCGCACTAGGCTCAGAGAATGCTGAATTCAGCCCCAATTAAAGGGGCATCTCAGGGCAGGCTGCCGGCACCAGCAGCTGCTATTTTGGGACTTGGTGAAAGCACTATCTTCTCTCTCCTTGTCCATCTCTGCTGTTTTATTTTTCTTCCCTTTCTCACTTCTCCATCTCCATTATCTATATAGATTTCTCTACCTGAGTATGTATTTCTTTTCATCTATCGATTTCTTCGTCTCTCTCTTTCCTTGTCTCTGTGACTATACCTCACTCTAGATCTCTCTTATCAAATCCATCCCTCCACTAGCCAGGCCCTGGCTTTGCTCGGGAGAGGGAAGAGAGCTATGTGGAGCCTCCTAACCTTGAGGAGCCCAGGGTGTGACCTGCCCTTCTCTGATTCTCCCCACCCCTCTCTATCTGTCCCAATCTATTCACCCTGCTCAGAAAGCCCAGGGCTTGCTTCTGAAGGCTGAGGAGAGGACTCATATCCCAGCCACTGCCTAGTCCAGCTTCTGTGCTCCAACCCCTCCTAGAGTTCCAGGCTCCCAGTCATACCCTTGGGGTTGAGGACTTCTCTTTCCAATTATTGAGAGGGTCTGTGGCAGCAAAGACTCCAGGATGCCCATGAGGCCCAAGGCAGTTCTGGCCCCAGAGACTGTCTCAGTGACTGAAGTATAGGACTGTGTGGTCCCCATGGGTCATACCAGCAGGTCATGCCAGCTCCTTGCCAACCAAGAGATTCAAGATTCATAGATCAAAGGAGAGTGTGGCCCTTAAGTATCCATAGCAGGCCCCACACTGGATTTTTTAACTTTTAGCCCCATCCTCATTGCTTTTCCCATTTTTGACATCCTGCTAGGACTAGCTCCTGGCCCTCCTTCCCTAAAGGCCCAGCCCACACCTCATCTCTTGCCCTCAGCTCCCACAGCCTAATAGGTCCAGCTCTCATGGCACTGAGCTCTTCCCCTACCCCACTCCCACCATGGCATCTGCTGGCTGCATTTAATCTGACCTGTGTTCCTGTGGGGAGGAGAAGTAGGGGTTCTTGTCCTCTATACCCTCAGACCTAGGGCTACCCTTCTAAGGCTCTCCATGTACTGGGAACTGGGGGACAGCTGGTATATGGTAATTTATGTACATTACTAAATAGATTTTTTTTTTTTTTAAATTGGCACCTACTATGTGCTGGACACCCTTAGGCATTTTCAGATGTATTATCTTACTTAATTCATAAATCAGCCTTCTCAAAACCAAACTCACTACCATCAAGTTGATTCTGACTCATAGCAACCTTCATTGGGTTTCCAAGACTATAAATCTTTATGGAAGCAGACTGCCTCATTTTTCTTCTACAGACCAGCTGGTAGGTTTAAACTACTGACCTTTTGGTTAGCAGCCAAATGCTTTAACTACTACACCACCAGAGCTCCGTAGATCAGCCTTAAGGAAGCTGGTATTACTGGCTTCATTCTAGAGAGCAAAGAATTGAAGCCCAAAGAGAATACTTAAAGTGAAATTGTTAGGGTAGGAACCCAGGTCTTGTGAGTCTATAGCCAGGGCATTCCCTGACCCCTTTCCACCTTGATGGGCCCTGCTTGCCCTGCCCAGAAAGCCCAGAGCTTGTTTCTGGAAGCCAAGAAAAGATCACATTCTAACTACCCTCAGGTCTACATATAATTTGTGTGGGCCCAGAGTCGCAAGTTCCCAGTCATACCTTCGGATGTTGGGAACTGCTCTTCTCTTCCCAGTTCCAAAGCAAAAGAAAAATAAAAGAGGAAAAGAAAAGACTCCTACAAAGCACAGTTCTTCCCAGAAAAGTCTTAAGGTGGGATTCAGGGACCTCATTCCCCTAAGCAGGCTCTTGAGAGCTAGATTCAACTCTACAAGAAAGATATGCTGCATCCCAGGCACATGACTCCAGATTCAGGTCTGATGAGGATGGAGCCCTTGACAGAGCAAAGCCCTTGACAGAACAGAGCCCTTGTTCTGGACCAGAGTGAGCACAGCTGGTGACAAATCCTCAGTCAATGGCACTGGGGCAAGAAGACATCCTGGGAGAGGAAAGGGTGTTCCCTGAGCTGTGTCAGCCAGAGGCTCCAAGCAGAAAGCACCTAAGGATCCAAGGCAGCAGGGGGGAAAGAGTCCCTACACCTCCAGGTAGGAAATAGGATGTAGGCTCTGTGAAAGCCACCTTTGAAGCTCCCCAGGGGAGGGGCATGTGGCTCAGGCCTCCCTGGTGAACAAGTGGTTTCCCTTAGGTCCTAGCAGGAGCAGAACATCTGAAGCTGGCTATGGAACTGGAGAGAGTGCAGGTCTGGGATGGCACTTTGATGCCTCCTTTCTTCTGTGGCTTTTTCAAGATCCTTCTGCTCTTTCTCAGCAGTGCTGTCATGTCAGAATGTGACAGATGACGAGGATGTGGGTGGGATGTAGGCTGTGCCAGGCAGTTGAGAGAGAAGAGCAGTCAGTCCTAGGGCTGGGGCCTCTGAAGCCTGCTGTGAAGCCAGCAGCCCAGCAAGGGGTTCCAAGCCCTGATCTCTGGAGGTCCCCTGACTTCTTCGCTGGACTGCCCCATCTCTCTGGTTTCTAATGGGTAAGTAGTCTCCCAGTACCAGCCCTTGTCACACTTTAGAGTTTCAGGGATCCCTATCTACTTCAGCTCCAGCTCCTGAACCTTGGACCAGAGGCATCTTTGTCTTGGGTGTCACAACTTACAGCTCGCCACATCCTGAAGATTCAAACTTCTTAAACACTTCTTGAATTCATTACCTCGCTTTGGTTACATCATCTCCCCACTGGGTTGTCGTCACATGTAATCTGACCTCTAGTTGACCACATCCACTCCAGAGCAAGCTTTCTAACCTACAGAGCAGATCTCACTTGCCTTACCATCACCACCTTCCCTCACCCATCACCTGATGCCCAAGGTGCAGTGACATGGCTATGATCTCTCTTGTGACCTTCCCACTCCTTCCACCATGCCCCCCTGGTCTTAGCGACACAGAGTCATGGCCATCCCTCAAACATTCCCACCTACTCTCATGCTTTGCCTTGACCCTGGCTGTACTTTCTGCATAGAGCAGAATTCTCCCACTCACCTAAAGGCACTGGGTGACTCCTACTCTTCCTCTCAAACTCCAGACAAAATTCAAGCCTCATCTTCTTCAGAAAACCTTTCCTGGCTCCCAGGCTAGGCCCAGTGCCTCCCTTGGATTCTCTGTGCCCTGTGCAGCCCAATCCTGGTACTTGCCATGCTGGGTTATCAGTTCTAGCAGGTGTATCTCCTACAGAAAATCAGGCCTCCTGGAGGGCAAGAGCCATAAATGATGCACCTCTGGGACTCTGTTGTCCAGCACATTGGGGATGATAAAGAAACCAGCGGCCAGTTCCCACTATTCAGTTGAGGTGGCAACACACATGCATACTTGCATACAGATACACTTAAACTCATACATTCACACAAGCACACAGTCACATATATATACACACAAACATTCTCACACTCATACATCCCATTCACAAATACTTCACACATGCACACTCACACCACAATTACACACACATATGTACTTAAACTCTGCTGCTCTGGAAGGGAAAACCTTATGAATATCAGAGAAACACTGTCTAATACATTACTGGGCAACTTTATGAATAGCTTGGAAACATTGTCCCACACAGTGCAGGAAGACGAGCCCCTTGGGTTGGAAGGCACTCAAAGTAGGACTCAGAAAGAGCTGCCTCATCAGAATAGAACAAACCTTAATGATATGGATAAAGTAAGTCTTTCAGGACCTCCATGTGTTGATGTGGCACAACTCAAATTGAGGAGAAACAGCTGGAAACATCCATTAATAATCAGAACATGGAATGTACAAAGTATAAATCTAGGAAAATTGGAAGTTGTCAAAAAAAAAAAGGAGAAGAAGAAGAAAGAAATGGAACATATAAAGATTGATATCCTAGCCATTAGTGAGCTGAAATGGATCAGTTTTGGGCATTTTGAATCAGACAACCATATGATCTACTATTCTGGGAATGACAAATTGAAGAGGAATGGTTTGGCATTCATCATCACAAAGGATGTTTCAAGATCTGTCCTGAAGTACAATGCTGTCAGTGATAGGACAATATCCATATGTCTACAAGGAAGACCCATTAATACTACTATTATTCAAATTTACTCACCAACCACCAAAGCCAAAGATGAGGAAATTGAAGATTTTTATCAACTTCTGCAGTCTGAAATTGACTGAATGTGCAATCAAGATGTGT
>NW_006921820.1:4356610-4368594 GCF_000298275.1 Orycteropus afer afer | reverse complement strand
TGCAAGCTGGATTCAGAAGAGGACATGGAATGAGGGATATCATTGCTGATGTCAGATGGATCTTGGCTGAAAGCAAAGAATACCAGAAATATGTTCACTTGTGTTTTATTGACTATGCAAAAGCATTTGATTGTGTGGATCATAAAAAATTGCGCATAGCATTGAGAAGAATGGGAATTCCAGAACACTTAATTGTACTCCTGAGGAACCTGTACATAGACCAGAGGCTGTCATTTGAACAGAAAAAAGGGAACACTGTACGGTTTAAAATCAAGAAGAGAGTGTGTCAGGGTTGTATCCTTTCACCATACTTATGCAATCTGTATGCTGAGCAAATAATCTGAAAAGCTTGACTATATGAAGAAGAACGTAGCATCAGGATTGGAGGAAGAATCATTAACAACCTGCAATACATCAACAACACAACTTTGCTTGCTGAAAGGAGGATGACTTGAAGTACTTACTGATGAAGATTGAAGAATACAGTTTGCAGTATGGATTACATCTCAATATAAAGAAAACAAAAATCCTCACAACTGGACCTATAAGCAGCATTATAATAAATGGAGAAAAGATTGACATTATCAGACTTCACATTGCTTGGTTCTACAGTTGATGCCAGTGGAAACAGCAGTCAGGACATCAGACGATGTATAGCACTGTGCAAATCAGCTGCAAAGGACCTCTTTCAAGTGCGGAAGAGCAAAGATGTCTCCTTGAGGACTACGGTGCCCCCAACACAAGCTATGGTATTTTCAATTGCTTCATATGCATGTGATAGCTGGACAATGAATAAAGAAGACTGAAAAAGAATTGATACTTTTGAGCTGTGGTGTTGGTGAAGAGTGCTGAAAGCACCGTGGACTGCTAAAAGAACTAACAGGTCTGTCCTGGAGGAAGTGCAGCCAGAACGCTCCTTGGAGGAGAGAATGGCCGTACTTCATCTCACCTACTTTGGTCATGTTGTCAGAAGGGACCATTCCCAAGAGAAGGATGTCATGCTTGGTAAGGTGGAGGGTCGACGAAAGAGGGGAAGGCCCTCAACAAGATGGATTGACACTGGCAGCGGTGATGGGCTCAAGTACAGCAAGAATCGTGGAGCTTGCTCAGGACCGGGTGATGTTTCATTTGCTGTGCATAGGGTCACTATGAGTCAGAGATGACTCGAAGGCACCTGACAACCTAACTGCAACATGTACTTACACACAGATACACTTATACATTCACACAAACAGACAGTTACATATATATATACAAAAGTACATTCTCACACAAAATACCCCATTTAAAAATAATTCACACATGTGCACTCGCACAATCACACACACACACACACACACACACCACCTGAGCCCTCATAGAACCAGGAAATGTGAGCTAAGTTGGGTGTTCCAGTCAGTAATGAAGGTTCTATTGAAGAGGCAGGATTTGAGCTAAGTCCTGTGGGAAGGGTCACCATTGTCCTGGAGGCTTGCTCTGTAGTCTTGTCCAGGGATGTGGGTATGGACACTTTTGCCCAAGCTGGGTGGAAAATGACAGTAATAGATTGCATTGATGGCCCCAATGCTTTGCCCTCCCTGCAGCCATGCCATTTACCAATTAATTCTGTGTTGGAGATGACTTACCTGTTCTTTGACATTGGGTCCAGCCATGTGACTTGGGATTCTAGCAAATGTGATGCAAGCAGAGTCTTTAAAAGGACTTTCCCACTGGAGCCTGCCCTCTTGTTCCTCTGCCATCAGCATGAGAACATGCTCAAGCTTGTCTGCTGGAGGATAACAGACACATGGAACAGAGCCAATTCATCTTAGTCACCCCAGCCAAGACCAGCCTAGATCAGTTAACACCTGGTCAACTTCCAGAGATGTGAGTGAGCCCTACTGAGACCTGAAGAACTACCCAGCTGAGCTCAGCCTAAATTGCTGACCCACAGGATAATGAGTTAAATAATGTTTATGATTTATGATATTAGACCCATTGAGTGTGGTGGAGTCTGTTACACAGCAATATTGTGGCAATATAGTGATGAAGGCCCAGGAGACCAGCCCCTGGAGGGGCAAGTTTATCCACAGTGATGCACATAGTGGGCTGGCAAATAAAAAGTCTGAGCAGAACCCATGCCCTGACCTACCAGTCTTTGGCATTGCCCACTGTCCCCTCCATTCCAGACATATGGGCTTTATGAGGCCTCACACATGTCCACCCACGTTCTCAAACATAACCCATTCCCCTCCTCCTGGAATGCCCATCCCCATTTTACCCTCTGCTAAAAGGGCAAAAACCACATCTCCTGACCTCCTCTAACCCCACAAAAGGAAGACAGAATCACCATCAATAGCCCAAGGCCTATTCCTGCGAGGCCAGACCTGCTGCCTCCCTCCAGCCTTTTCACCAACTGTTTCTCCCAAAGCACCCACCACCTCTCTCCTGGGTTCGATAATTCACTGCAGTGGCCACACAGAACTCACAGATTATGGGGTTTATTAGGGAAGCACCAGGCTACAATTCAAGTTCAAGAGAAATGCTCAGTCTCTCTCCCAGCCCACTGTCTCTCAGCCAAGTCTCTCACTGTCTCTCCCCCAGCAATGCATGTCTCTTGCATCTCTCTCCCAGCAGCATGTGTCTCTCAGGAGTGCCAGTCTCTTTCAGCAGTCTTCCTCAACCAACAGAGAGAGATTTCTTCTGCCTCTAGGAGGCCTCCTTTTGAGCTTGGCAGAGTGGCTAAATTAACCAATCATAACATCAGAATTCTAAGCCTGATGTTCCTGAGAGAGAGCAGGAACCTCCCAGAACATTGCTTTGTGTTGCACCAACAGAAATACCCCAGGTGGATAACTTTTACAATCAGGAGCTCCTCAGTTGCTCACAGCAAATTCCACCACAGAGTTTACAAAGACTTATGACTAGAAAAGCCACACTAAGTAATTTACTACACTGCACCCTCTTTGAATCCTGTCTTCTCCTTCAAGGCCAGGTCAGTCTCTGGAAACCTTTGTGGAGTCCCACCCTCATAGCCACCATAAATCTTTTGGGAAGAAGAAGTATAAGTGGACTAATGGCCCACATTATCCACAGCCTGAGTCCAGAGAACTAGACAGTACATGGCTACCACTACTGACTGTTCTGAACAGGGACATAATAGAAGGTCTTGGTTAAAATGGGAGAAAAATGTAGAACAAGACTCAAATTCATAAAAAAACAAACAAACAAAAACCCAGACTTACTGGTCTGATGGAGATTGGAGGAAGCCCCAAGACTATCACCCTAAGTCACCCTTCTAACATGAAACTGAAGCCACCTTTCAACCAAATAGTAGACTGGCCTATAAAACAAAGAATAAGACCCGTGAAGAATGTTCTCCTTAGAACAATCAACTATACAAGACCACAAAGGCAACATTGGCCCAAAAACAAAGATGAGAAAGCAGAGAGGGGCAGGGAAATCAGATGAATGGCAACAGGGAAACCAGAGTAGACATGGGGAGAGCAGTGACATGTTGCAGAGGTTGCAACCAATGTCACAGAACAATGTGTGCATGAGTTATTAAATGGAAAATTAATTTCTGTGTAAACTTTCTCCTAAAGCACTACAAATTGTTCAAAAAAAAAAAAAAAAAAAGAGATGAGATATAAATAAGTAAAATTGCCCTTTTTCTCTTTCTCTTGCTCCCCCATATCCCACTGTGCTCTGCTTATAGCATTATTGCAGCATTGTTATCAACCCACAGGGCTGTTGTACCTGCTGAATAATAAGTAAGTCCTGGTCACACATGGACCAGGCCTCATGTAATCCTGGCTGTTGCAGAGCCCCAGCACGGTATTGGTACCCAAGAGTGCCCTGTGAGTGGACAATGAATAATTTTCCAACTACTGATTGTGAAGCCACTTAACATAATACATTGTAAACACCAAATTGCAGTCCAAAGGACTATTTTCAGTCTCTACCTTGTTATGCACCCTTTAGCTGGATCCCACCTCTCTCTGAGCCTCAGTTTCCTCTTCTATATGAGGGATTGTGCTGACTCATCTCTCCACTCCCTGCTAATGCTGAGCATCTGTGAAGTTTGCTCATGTGTCCTGTCCTATAGCTGCCATTTCTGACCTGGTTCCTTCCACCACTCCCCACTGGCCCTGAGTTCCTTGTCAGAGCTTCCTGCCTGCTGGCAACCCTGTCAATCCTTTGGATAGTTGTGGCCAGTGGATTGGTTTGGTTGCTTTTGACTACCAGCTTATTTCACTTCCCAACCTGCTAGGGGGATTGATGAGGCCTTGGTGTTGGGAATCATCTCTTTTGAAATCTCTGCTGGGTAAGGTTGGGTCCCCGGTTTATATAATGGGGTGACCTGGCCCATCTTTAGGAAATTTGCTCTCTCTTTCTTTCTCTTTCTCTCTCTCAAACACACATACACACTCAAGTTTCCATTCTTGACAGTTCCTGCTGGGCCAGAAAGAAAGAATGCTGATTGGCTATAGTTTCCTCCTTAGGAACCCCCTGGAGTCAGGTGAAAGGAGGGAGGAGAGGAAAATGAGCCAGTGCAAAATTAACCAGAGAAACAAGGACTTTTCCACTCCAGCTGACCAGAAGAAAGAATGAAAGATTTCAGAAATCAGAGATCCAGCCTGGTCACCATTTAAAGATGGAAGCTTCCTGGGCTCCAGTGCAGGAAGGGAGGTAAGGGCAGCTGAGCTAGATCTTATCCTCCAGCCAATATCACTACCTGCCCCAGTCTCACTTCCAAGCTCTTTTTCAGAATTGAGGTGACTCTAGATACGCTCAGGTCATGAATCTTCTTGGGATATCAGGAGGGATCGGGGAAATAGGAGTTAACGGGTTTCTGGGTCTGGGCCTGCAGAGTGCAGGAAGTCTGGGTCTGGCTTCCAGACACCATCCATTGTGGGCAGTGGGGACTCACCCCAGGCAGAGTCTCAAACTGTGCTGCTCCTGCTACACCTCCTTCCTTGCTGGTCCCCTGTGCCAGCAGAGAAGAATTGAAAGCAACTGTGGGTGTATGAAGTAGAGTCACACACTCCTGCTCTATTCTCCTACCATCTCCTCCCACTTCAACCTTGTGAAAGTCAGAGATAAATAATGAGAGGCTGGAAGTCAGAAGCTTGGAGTTCTAGCCTGGATGCTTGCTCTTAGTACCTTTGTGACTTGGGAAACCCAACTCTTCTTTTGGATGCCTAGTCTCTTACCTGCAGGTGAGAGGTAATGATGCCCATTCTGTCTCAAATGAGAGCAGGGATGGGAAAGACCTTTCAACACCATAGGACCTGTACACATAGGACATGCTTTCATTATTGAGACCAGAGAGTTCTCCAATGTGCTAGAGATACCAGGGACATTGTGAGAACTCATGTCCTTCCTCCTTTACAGAACTTTATACAGCCTGGATTTTGAGGTACACAGCCAGGACCTGGCCTCTGTCCCCCACCTTGACTCCTATCTCATGTTCCCCTAGCCAGCCAGCAGTCTTAGAGCTACCTGCAGGCCCAACCCAGGGCAGGGCTCTCAAGGAGAGAGAGAGAGGGAAGAGATCCTGGACTTCCTTTCAGAAGTGCCCTACCTGGGTTTCTTACAAGGTGACAGAGCCATCCACAAAGCAACAAGAAGCTAGAGCAGGACAGAGTATGAGCAGCAGCTAGTTTATGGGACTTAGACTCTCAGAGAAGGAAGAGGGTGGCGTGGGCTAGAGGAGGAAGGGATGTTTGGAGGCTAACTTTGAAGGGCATTGGTGCTGCTGCAGTGAGCATAGACATGACTGATTTCGGTCTTATGGTTCCAGAGGCAGAACAACCAAACTCCAGGGTAGGTTTTTCCGTACCTATTCTGGTTCTGAGGGACAGGCCTCCATTCTATAAGTCCAGCACTAGGAGGGCCAAGAGTGGCTGGTGGGGAGTTTGAGCAAGAGTGAAGGATGGTGCTGATGACCTTGGGAGTTCCCCCTTTTCTTCCATCATACCGGTCTTTGCTTTGAAGGAGGAAGCACAAGACTGTTGACTGGATGCTTCAAAACATAAGACTGTGACTGTCTGTCTGCTTCTGCCCTTGGGCCTGGCTAGAATGGCCAACTTCATGTCAAAGAGAATCCTGCTCTGTCCACAGATATCTCTCCTGAGTCTGTCAGTGCAAATCACACCTCAGAACTAACCCTTGCACATCTCCAGGCATCTGTGAGGGCAGAATGAGGATTATCACAGCCAGTGAGCACACTGATTCTCAGGGATAAATGGGGCTTGACCAAAGTGCCAAGGGCCAGGACTAGAGCATGGGCCTCGAGTCTGCAGTTGGGTCATTATAGACAAGCCAATGGGTAATCTAGGTCATTGTAGACAGGTTAACTGGGTTCTCACTATTGTTGGTAGCTGCCTTTGAGGTGGTCCTCAACGCTTGGCAACCCATGCACAACACAACAAAACACCGCCTGGTCCTCTGCCATCCCCATGATCAGTTACAGATCAGACTGTTATGATCCATACGGTTTTTGTTGGCTGATTTTTCAGAGATAGATCACCAGACTGTTCTTCCTAGTCTGCTTTAGCCTGGAAGGTCTACTGAAAGACGTTCACCATTGTAGCAACACCCAAGCCTCCATTGACAGATGGGTGGAGGCTGAGCATGAGGTTCATTGGCCAAGAATCAAAGTCGAGTCCCCAGCATGGAAGATGGGAATTCTACCACTGAACTACCTGGGGAAAATCATCATCATCATCCACTTTGGAATAAAATATACACCATGGAGCTGTAAGATAACCACTATATGTGACAGCCTGCCACGTGCCAGCCATTTGCTGGCCATTTTGGAAAGTGTCTCATTTAATATGCAAATCCACCTTATAATTCGAGTATCTTCAGTCCCATTTCAGGGGTGGGTAAAGAAATGGAGGCTGGGGGAGCTTGGACAACTTTTCCAAACCATCCAGGAGGAAGTGGCAGAATCAGGGTCTGAACCTAGGTCTCTCCGAGGCCACAGCTCTGCATCTTTCAGCTGCCAGCTGGCAACACTAGAAAAAGTGGCTTCAAAGTATCTGCATTATCAGAAAAAGCTGGGCCAAGGAGTGAACAGCTCTACAGGTAGGACAGGAGTGAGGGTCCTTCTGCCAGTCTCTCCCTTCAGTTTGATTTTCCCATTGGCTGAGAGAATAACAACACCAACAACAATGTCTACTATCACTGCTACAACTGCTTTCTATGCTAAGCATTTCATATACAACATTTCATTTAGTCCTCAAAACCCTATGAGGTAGGTTCTTTTTTTATTATTACCATTTTAAAGATGAGGAAACTGACACTCTGAGGGGGAAACTGACTTACCAGTCTATCTCCAAAAACTTGTATCCTCTACAGTCTATACTATCCATGGATTTCAGCTGGAGAGAAAACCACCTCCCACGAGTGAGATTTGTTTTAGAATGAAATGGCTGTCTCTGGAGGAAGAGAGCCCATGTTAATGAGATTTTGTGTGTGTGTGTGTGTGTTATGCACCCCCAAAATACTATTTTTAGTTACTTTTTTAAAATTAATATTTAACTTATTAAGGATATACATTGAAAAACATAGCTTTTCTTAAGCATTAAGTTCCACTTACCAGTCTTATTGTTCTATTTATAAATGTGATAAAATATGAGCAAGATCTTCATTTTTCCTTCAATTAATGTTTGATTAACTCAGGCTGAAAAAAAAAATAAACTCCTTTAAACAATCAGTGCCATTTACAACTTAATTAAATTCAGGTAAACAATTTCAATTACATTTAAACACTTAATATATTTGATTTTCCTATGTCATCTAAATGTCTAATTGAACAAGCAAAACTTTTTCATCATGCATTTGAAAAACTTTTGTAATTCTGTTATTGTTGTTGTTGTTGTTTGCCGTCAAGTTGGCCCCGACTCATAAATCTAATAAATTAAATTTATAAATGTAATGACGCTCACATTCTCTTAAATGATACAATGCTGTTAGTCAAAGTTTCCCATACTTTTAACTTAAAATTACATGTCTACAGTTTTCTGGTTACAGCTGAGATAACCTCTCTCTTGGTCGTTATAAATAAAAATTCTCAAAAAACCCAACACAGACAGCAACTATCTAACTAAACTCACTGCCCTCGAGTCAGATCCAACTCATAGAAACCCCTCCTTGGGTTTCCAAGGCAGTGTCACTACGGAAGTAGATTGCCCAACCTTCCTTCCGAGGAGTGGTTGGTGGATTTGAACCACCAGTCTTCTGGTTAGCAGTCAAATGCCTTCGGCACTGCACCACCAGTGCTCCCAGCAGTTATCTAGGTACTTTGAAAAATAAATAATAGTAGGTAGTCTAGGGAGGAAAATCAAACTCAAAGAATGACCAATATGGCAGTGAGTCTCCTGGCTTTTTTTTTTTTTTTTCCCCTCCCATATCTCTTGGAGGGAGCTCTGATGGCACGGTCCCTAAGGTATTTGACTGATAACCAGATGGCTGGCGGTTCAAATGCACCAGCCACTCTTGGGAAGGAAGATTGGGCAATCTACTTCTGTAGAGGTACTGCCTTGGAAACCCAAGGAGGGGTCGCTGTGAGTCAGGATCCACTCGACAGTAGTTAGTTAGGTTAAGTTAGGTTTTATCCCTTGGATTACTAAACATCCTAAATCTCATAACTACAAAGCTGGCACAAACAGAAAAACCTCTAAGAGAAAACTTCTTTTTGGCTAGAGGACTGGGGACCCCTGCAAGGGCCCCTGCAGGACAGAGTGTATAGTAGAAATACTTGGGGGGGGGTTCTCTTTTATTTCCCTGGTTCTGCCCCAAAGACCCACTCCTCAGAAGGAAGGTTGGGCAATCTACTTCCGTAGTGATTCTGCCTCAGAAACCCAAGGAGGGGTCTCTATGAGTCAGGTCTGACTTGACGGCACATAACAACAACTGTCCCAAAGAAAGTTCCAATCATGAAGCTATATTCCTGCAGTACTGATGGCACACAGATACCTAAAATTCTGAAGAACCAGTCCTAAGAATGTAGGGGAAATCCTATTATTTTACCACTTTACCCTAGATGTCCACCCAAACCAAAACCAAACTCACTGCCATCGACTCATAGTGACTCCTCCTTGGGTTTCTAAGGCAGTATCTCTATGGAAGTAGGTTGCCCAACCTTCCTTCTGAGGAGTGGCTGGTGAGTTTGAACCACCAGCCTTCTGGTTAGCAGTCAAATGACTTAGGCATTATGCCACCTGATGTCTGCCCAGTCAGGGGAAATGTGGAGTAGCATGAGAAGACTAAAGCTCCAGGTTTTTAGCCAAAAGACAAGGAAAAGGGCCTTTGGGATACAGAAAATGTGTGTTGTGGGGAGACTGGGGATCATGGAGAGCTGGAAAAAGGACTCCCCTGTGTATGAAGTTCTGGACTCATCCTTGAGTTGTGCATGCATAGAAATTCAAGCAGCATAGCAAAGGTTTTAAGAAGTAAAATATGGTGTACACCACTGGTCAGATCTAGAAGGGACCCTGAGTGGTATACCTGTGGGGCAGACCTGACTAGCGTAACAAAGGCTTTGAAAAGTAATCTGAGATTGGAACTACAGCCTGCAGAAGATAGGGTCAGGGCTTGTGGTCTGAATCTAATAGGGTTGATTACATAATATTTTAAATGCCTTAAACAACTCTACATACAAAGAACCAGGAAAATCTAAACTACTCTCAAAGGAAAAGACAATTAACAGATGCTGGCCCCAAGATGATCCAGATGTTGGAATTATCACATAAAGACATTAAAACAGCTATCACACTGTTCTGGTTACCTAGTGCCGCTCTGACAAGAATATACCACAAATGGGATAGCCTTAACACACAAGAGTTTATTCTCTTACAGTTTGGAGGCTTTAAGTTCAAGTTAAAAGTGCCAGGCTCTAGGGGCTGTGTGAAAGCCCCTTGACCTTGGGCTTCAGCTTTGCCTCTTGCTAGAGGCAACTCTTCACTCAGGCAGCTATGGGCTGCTGAGGCTAATAAGCCCAAGGTCAACAAATAAAATGGCACAGTCCCAATGTTACCAAACCACACGGCAGGCCATTAATTCAAGTCTATTGTAAGTCCCAAGGTTGGCAGAGCATGGCAGGCTGCTGAACAAAGACATGGCTACATGCAGGGTCCAAGCATGCCACAAGCTAGAGACCACTGCCCAAGGCTTCTGCTTATGTACAGGAAGCAGACCACATTCCCTAAGGCAGCTACTCAGCTGCTCACAGTAGATTCCACCACAGAGTTGATTACCAGTCTCATCATGGGGAATACTACATCCAGCTGGCCAGCCACTCAACCAGGTCCAGCCAAGTTGATACACCAACTGAACTACCACACATACCTAGGGTCAATGACGTAAGGGAGAAAGACCTTGAAATGAATAAAAAGATAGAAGTTCTCAGGAAAGTAATGAAGACTAAAAAAAGAACAAAATAGAAATTTTATAACTGAAAAATACAATAACTGAAATTAAAAAATTCACTCTTGGACTCAACAGCAAAATGGAGATGACAGAGGCAAGAGTCAGTAAACCTGAAAATAGAAAAACAAAAATGATCTAATCTGGACAATAGAAATAAAAAGATCAAAATAAATGAACAGAGCCTCAGGGACTTATGGGAAAATACAAAAAAGTCTAACATTCATATCTTTGGAGTTCTAGACAGAGGAGAAAAAGCTTGGTACAAAATACATATATATATATATATATATATATTTGAAGAAAGCATGGCTAAAAAACTTCCCAAATTTGGTGAAAAGACAAATTTCAAGATTCAAGATGCTCAATAAACCCTGAAAAGGATAAACTCCAAGAAAATCTGACACAAATATATCTTAATTAAACTGCTGAAAACCAAAGATAAAGAAAAAAATTCTGAAAGCAACCAGAGGAAAACAACATATAGAGCAATAAGAATTCAGATCTTCATCAGAAATTATGGAGGCCGGGAGACAGTGGAGCAACAAGAAAAGAACTATCAATCCCAAATTCTATACACATGGAAAAATCTTTTTTTGAAGCAAAATAAAGATACAGATGAAAGAAAACTAAGAGAATTTGTTGCCAACATACATGCTCCAAAAGAAATGCTAAAGGAAGTTTTTAAGGAGAAAAGGAGACTATACCAGAAAGAAACTAGGAACTTAAGAATAATATAAGAGAGATGAAAATAATAATATCTAGGTAGATATAATAGGAGCTCTGGTGGCATAGTGCCTAAGGGATTTGACTGCTTACCAGAAGGCTGACGGTTCAAACCCACCAGTCACTCCTCAGAAGGAAGGTTGGACAATATACTCCAGTAGTGATACCGCCTCGGAAACCCAAGGAGGGGTTGCTAAGAGTAGGATGCGACTAGACAGCAGTGAGTTTGATTTTGGTTTTTGAGGTGGATATAGTAAGACAATTTTCTTCCCTCTCTTAAGTACTCTAAAATATGTATGGCTGTTGAAAACAAAACTATGTCATCATCTGATCAGGTTTTCAATGTATAGATGTAATTCATATAACAACTACAACATAAAGAAGGAGGGGGAACTGTATGGTTGCAAGGTTTCTACATTTCACTTGAAGTGGCAAAATAGTTACCTCTAAAGCAAACCATTAAAAGTATGTATATCATAATCTCTAGAACAACCACTAAAAAAAAATACAAAAAGATTTAGTCAAAAAGTCCCCTGAGAAACAAAAATGGAATACTAAAACAATATTTAAATAATTTAAAAGAAAGAAGGAAAGGAAAAACAGAGGAATAAGCCAAAAACAAACAATAAAGCATTAGGCCTAAATCCAATCTTATCAATAAGTATATTAAATGTAAATATGCAAAACACATCAATGAAAAGACTGAGATTATATTCTGTGTGTGTGTGTGTGTGTGTGTGTATAGGAGCTCTGGTAGCGTAGTGGCTAAAGCACTTACCTGCTAACCAGAAGCGGTTCAAACCCACCAGCCACTCCTTGGAAGGAAGGTTGGGCAATCTACT
>NW_006921820.1:4337851-4356155 GCF_000298275.1 Orycteropus afer afer | reverse complement strand
GGAAGTAGATTGCCCCATCTTCCTTCCAAGGAGTGGCTGGTGGGTTTGAACCACCAGCCTTCTGGTTAGCAGTCAAGTGCCTTAGGCACTACTCCTCGACTAGTTAAAAGTAAAAACGTGGAAAAAATATATACTATAAAACATTAATTTTTAAAAAAAAACCTGAATGCCTATATTAATACCAGGCAAAGTAGACTCTAGAAGAAGGAAACTTACAGGGATAAAAAGGAATATTATATAATGATAAAAGGGTCAATTCACCTAGAAGGTATTACAGTCTTAAATGTGTATGCACCCAACATACATGAAGCAAAATACTGATAGAACTGAAAGGAGAAATAGACAGATGCACAGTTATACTTGAAAACTTTAACACTCCTCTTTCAGTAGCTGATAGAAAAGTAGAGAGAAAAAAAGTGAGGATATGGACGATCTGAACAACACTATCAAGCAACCTGATCCATTTGACATTTACAGAACATTCTACCCACCAACAGCAGGATGCACATGCTTTTCAGGTTTTTCATAGATCATTCACCAATATAGACCATATTCTGGATCATAAAACACACTTTACCAAATTTAAAATAGTTGAAATCATACAAAGTATATTTTCTGACCATAGTGGAATTAAACTAGAAGTGACTAACAGAAAGATATCTGGAATATTTCCCAAGATCCTTAGAAATTAAACAACACACTTCAAAGCAATGCATGAGTAAAAGAGCCAGGAGGTTGAGGAGCTAGGATGCTAGGGCAGGACATTTGGTCCAGAAGCCCATGCTCTTAACCCTTAGACCACATGGTCTCTCAAGGTTTTTCAGGGCCTTGAATGCCAGGCTAAGGAATTTGGACACTGCATTATATCTAATGGATAAGCATGTAAGGATTTTCATGTGCAAAAACCAAACCAAAACCAAATGCACTGCCGTCGAGTCTGATCCGACTCATAGTGACCCCTCCTTGGGTTTCTGAAGTGGTATCACTGCAGAAGTAGATTGCTCAACCTTCCTTCTGAGAAGTGGCTGGTGGGTTTGAACCATGAGACTTCTGGTTAGCAGTCAAATGCCTAAGGCACTACGCCATTTGCAGATAGATGGAGTTGGGTGTGGTTTGGAGAGCAGGAGAGGAACAAATTTGCATTCTGTCCAACCGGGAAGATAAAGTGGAATTAAGGAGCTTGGATTTTTCATGATGTCTGAAATGAAACATTACAGTCTTTTTCATGGAGGTTATTTTCACAGACTTTCTCGTGAGCTGAAAGTCCAGAGAGAGGAGCCTGTCTTTACCATCAGACAGGCGGCTTCCTGAGGACAAAGGCCTTGAAGGTCCATAAGAATGGCGTTTTCCAAAGGCCTAACTAACTTGTGACTCTAGATAAATCATGATGCCTCAATTTCTCATCTGTTAAATGGGGATTATGTCAGTTCCCACAGACTGAGCCCTGATCCTAGGCTGAGCTGCCAGGAGAAAGGCTGGCAGGAAATCTGAACTGCTGGCTCCCAGTAGCTGTGGTGGTACCCGTGGCTGGAAGTGGGGGTACGGGGTGGGTGGGGTGGGAAGTGTCTCTCTAATTTATAATGAGGTTGGGAGGAAGGCTCCAGTGTGACAAAGAGTGGGTCTCCCGCCTCTGCAGGCCCAGATGGGGGCAGGGTAGGGCACATTAAACCTCCTCTGCAGAGACTTTGATCAACAGCGATGACAGGGACGGCTTCTATTCTCTTTGAAGCAGCAGAAAGATCAATCCTTCTTATCTCAGCCTCTCTGCACAGAGGTATCACGTGCTCCTGCAGCCACTGGTGCTGCTACTCTCTGCGAGAAGACCAGAACAGAGGGGTGATACCCAACCCAGCTCTTCTTTACCTCTCTGTCCTCCTGCAGACTGAAGGGGACCAGCAGAATCTGCCACTTTCTGGCCTTCACCTGGCTCAGCCACAGAAGGGAGGAGAAGTAAGAACTTTCACAACAGCATCCTTGATATCCCAAGGGTCCCCCCTCACCTGAGCACTTCCTCTCTTTTCCTCAAAGCCTGGCTTTAAATGACACCTTTAGCTGAGGTCTAAAGATATAGGCCCTGGAAGCAAAGACTGGATTGTACTTACAGCTCTGTCTTTGATTTGCTGTGTGTCCTTGGGCAAGTTATTGCCCCTCTCTGGAGCTTGATTTCTCTATTGATGAAGTAGAGTTGCTGCAAGGGGTTCATCCCTATGGAGGTGTATGTGCATACATGCATACGTGCACACATGCAAGTGCTTTGGAGTACATACTTCACAGTGCAAATTTTGCATAGAAGTGGGGTATCCCAGACTGATTTTTGTGCTGTGTTTTGGGAAACATGTTGTAGAAATCTAAGCATGTTGGTATATATTTGTATGCAAAGTTTGTGGGACCGTTTGTGTTTCTGTGAGTCTAAATATTGTGTTGTTTTGTTGTTCCTGTTGTTAGGTTCTGTCAAGTTGATTTCAACTCATAGCAACCCATGTGACAGAGTAAAACTGCCCCATAAGGTTTTCTAGGCAAGACTTCTTTAAAGTCACTTTGAGCACGGATGTCACTTTGAAGATCAAGCTGTGGTATTTTTAATCACCTCATATACATGTGAAAAAGCTGGACAGTGAATAAAGAAGAGCGAAGAAGAGTCTATACCTTTGAATTGTGGTGTTGGTGAAGAATACTGAAAATACTGTGGACTGCTAGAGAACGAACAAATCTGTCCTGGAAGAAGTGCAGGCAGAATGCTCCTTAGAAGCAAGAATGGCCAGACTTCGTCTCATCTACTTTGGTCGTGTTGTCAGAAGGGACCAGTCCCTGGAGAACAATATCATGCTGAAAGTAGAGGCTCAGTTGAAAGGGGGAAGACCCTCAATGAGATGGATTGACACAGTGGCTGTAACGATGGCCTCAAGCATTACAAGGATTGTGAGGTGGCGCAGGACCAGGTAGTGTTTCATTCTGTTATGCACAGAGTTGCTATGATTTGGAGCTGACTCGACAGCACCCACTAACAGCAACAGCAACAGCAACAATCTTTACAAGAGCAGATCATCAGGTCTTTGTCCCGTGGAGCTATTGGGTGAATTGGAACCACCAACCTCTTGGTTAGCAGTTCAGTGCTTAACCGTTGTACCATCAGGGCTCCTTGTAAATATATTGAAGAGTGGGTATTGAAGTATGTGGTCCTGTTTTTAGAGGTTGCTCCTAAGACAGAAGAGGATGGTGTATAATTGTAGAACTTTACTATGGGAGAATGAGAGATGGTAGGTGTGAGCTGACGGGGGGTAAGGTGGTGAGTGTACGGATCTAGAGCACCCTGGACAATGATAAGTATGCTGAGGGTCACATATGCTGGTGCCTATGACCCCATGAGCATCTTGATCACTTTTCCTTAGCCTGGAAGAGCCTTCTGCTGGCTCTGGCCTCGATGTCCCTTTTGAATTACAGGGTGAGCTGGATCCTTGACCAAATAGCCCATCTGAAGTCAAGGATCAGCAGCAACCTCACTGATCACAGCTGTCCACGTGGTCCTCACTGCCTGGTTCAAGTGGTTGCAGAGGACACATGGACTGACAGAGGCTTGAGAAATCTAGGAGACGGGGTTTCAAGGTTGTCCTGGAGCAAATGATAACAATACAAACAATTGTCATTTACTGAGTGCTTGGACTGTGAGCTAAGCACTTTACAGACATAATTTAAGCCTCCCAGCAATACTGTAAAGTAGATGTTATTACCCCATTTTAAAAATTAAAAAAATAAAACAATCTGGGAAATTAAATAACTTGTCCTAGGTCACACAGGGAGCTCTGGTGGTGTAGTGCCTAAGGCACTTGACTGCTAACCAGAAGGCTGGCAGTTCAAACCCACCAGCCACTCCTCGGAAGGAAGACTGGGTAATCTACTTCCATAGTGATACTGCCTCGGAAACCCAAGGAGGGGTCGCTATGAGTCGGGTCCGACTCGACGGCACATGACAACAACAACAGGTCACACAAGTCAATTATAAGATTGGAATTTGAACCCAGGAAGATTTGACTCTAAAATCCAGGCTTCTCTTTCCCCATTCTGTTCTGTGGATCATGCTAGAAAGAGGGGAGGAGTACCTGGGAGGTGAAAACAGTTAATAGCTTGACTGTTAGCCAAAACGCTGGCAGTCTGAATCCACCCCAGAGATGCCTAGGGAGACAGGGCTGGAAATGTACTCCAAAAATGTCATAGCTTTGAAAACTTTTTGTAGCACCATTCTACTCTGCACACATGGGGTCACCATGCATTGAAATCTACTCAACAGTAACTAACCACAGCAACAATAAGAAGAGAGAAGGACAGAGCTCGTTCTCCCAAAGCCCATGCTTAGCAAACATAATCTATTTGGCTTGTTAAAAAATGAGCCTTCATTTCACAGAAGGGGCTCACTTTATTCCCCAGGATTTAAGATCCATAACTCCCAGATGGAGAGAATGAGGAGGGATGATGAGTGGAGGAAAATAATCAGGTCCTTACCCAGTGAAGGCCTCCTGCAGCTGTTGGAGAAAAACTTCTCTGAGCTTTGACGGAGCGAGGGAGTTTGATTTACAGACCTAAGTCCATACCCGGTGTTCCAGAAAGCCCAGGAGGCACACAAGATTTCCATGGTATGTTCCTGACACTTTCATGGGAGGAATGCTTTGTGGATTCCAAGGGATGAGGCTGCTGTGGGAGGCGACTCAGGTGAGGTGTTCTGAGACCCCCTCAACACACACAGCTGCTCCTGTTTGTGCTGGGAGACTTCACTCAGTCCCTTCTCACTCTGATTTAAGTTGCAGGGAAAGTGCATTATTTTTTCACTAAAAATTCATTTTGGAACAGATAGCCTTCAGAGATGTAATTAGCCACGTTATTTCTCTCCATTAGCAGTCCCTAGAGTTTGCTGGAATCTCTTGTCCTTTTTCCTCTCCATTTCACTCTTTCCATCCCCTTTATAATCTAGGTTGTAACACTTCCCCACCCTCCGACCATCACCACACACTCTGTTCTTGGACAGAATCACTATTTCAAAATCTAGAAAAGGAGTTACAGCAAATATTTTCCTCCCCACTAGGCTGTGGGATCATGGTCCCCTGAGCTCTAAGGAGCAGGAAACTCCCCCACTGCTGCCACCAGGATGAGGGAGGTAGCTCCAGGTGACACAGAGATGGCTTGGCTAGCGGCAGGGCTAAATAGGGTTCAGAAGGTGGCTGACTCTCCCACTTACTAGCTGGGTGAGCCCTGGCAAGTAGCTTCATCTTTCTGAGCTTCAGTTGCCCTCACACATGGAAGGCACTTTGCCTAAACTATATAGCAAGTATGCAGTAGAAAGTAGCTGTGGTTAGGAAGTCCAGAGGCAAGATGGCGAGTGTCCTGGGGGCCCAATGAACAGGAGACACGGACAGCTTGAAAGACACAACAGGGGCTTGATGAGAGAGCCAGCCGCTTAGTGGGGGCTAGAGGAATTAGGCTGGGAGAGGGGGTGGCAGGTGGCAGGGAGAACCTTGGAGAGTACCCCTCAGGAAGCAGGACTGGGAGAGAGCTGAGGTGGAGGGAGCTTTTGGGGGTGCAGTCCTCAACCACCCAAGACTGAGTACTTCTCTTTGACTGTCTATGGTAGCTTCTCCTCAGAGTTACTCTTCAGGGTTATTTCTGGCGTGCCTGACAGCCGACTGTGAGGAGACAGAGGCATCATCTTCACCTGACTGGGGAGACTGTGCAGCAGGTGAGAGCATCATGCTGAGACCCAGAAAGAAGGGCCCCAAGATCTTGGAGGTGGCCCCAAGTGCAGTAATACTGGGCATTCCCACTAGCTCACAAGACCCCTGGGTGGCTGGGCTGGCTGTTGCTCTGGAGACTTCTAGCTCCCTCCATGCTCTGAAGAAAGCTCTTCCTGCCCATCCCCCCCATCCCTCTGCTCCCCTCACGCTCATGACACATGATATGCAGCCGTCTCCAATATTGTCAGAAATCCAGGCTCAGTGGGGGCGAGGGCAGAAAACCTGCTGCCAATATCTAAACTTATCCTGGCTCCCCACATCAAGAGGTAAAGAGAAAAAAACAGATTTAGCATAAAAGACAGGTCCCTGGGTGGCACAAACGGTTTGCACTTGACTACTCTGGTGACGTAGTGCCTAAGGCATTAGACTGCTAACCAGAAGGCTGGAGGTTCAAACCCATCCAAAGGAATGTTGGGCTATCTACTTCTGTAGTGATACCGCCTTGGAAACCCAAGGAGGGGTTGCTATGAGTCAAATCTGACTCGATGGCAGTGAGTTTTTACTTCACAAAAGGTTCACGGTTCAAACCCACCCAGCAACATTACAGAAGAAAGTCCTGGTGATCTGCTTCTGTGAAGACTATAGCCAAGAAAGCCCAATGGAGCACCGTACTACTCTGTAACACGTGGGGTTGCTGTGAGTCACAATTGACTCAACAGCAACAGGTTCGGTAGCAGGGAAGATCTTTGACACTTTGCAGTGAAAAAAATGTCAGCATGTATATAGTGCCTAAGGCTTTGACTGCTGACCAGAAGATTGCCTGTTCAAAACCATCAGCCACTCCACAGAAAGAAGACTAGGCGATCTACTTCTGTAAAGATTTGCCACCTTTGAAACCCAAGGGGGGTCGCTATGAGTCAGAATTGTCTTGATGGCAGTGAGTTTGGTTTGGTTTGGCATATGACTTATATCAATAACTAGAGTATCCAGGGTTTAGACAAACATCATATGGGGGTCCTGTAAGGGGCTGATATCTGCTAACAGAATGACTGCATGGCATTTCACAGAATTATGTCACATTGCATAGCCATGGAGAGAATTGGAGTGAACTAGGTTTCCAGTGGGGAGCTCTGGTGGCATAGTGCCTAAGGCACTTGACTGCTAACCAGAAGGCTGGCAGTTCAAACCCACCAGCCACTCCTCGAAAGGAAGGTTGGACAATCTACTTCTGTAGTGATACTGCCTCAGAAACCCAAGGAGGGGTCACTATTAGTCAGAGATGACTTCACAGCACATAACAACAACAACAACAACAACAGGTTTCCAGTACTGGCCTCACTCTACTTCTGTAGACATCATGGTCGCCTGCATTCCTGGAACAATGCAGAGAAACAGCAACTGGCTTGTGAGACCTTGCAACTTTTACACTGATGTTACTACAAGTCTCATGGGAGCAGGTTAGTTCAAAGAAGGAAATTCCCATATTGTTATGGCCAAGCCCTGAGGGCTAGTAATAATAAAGGAGATGCTGAGGTTGATAACAATTACCTTGTACTGGGTGTCTCCTCTGTTCCAGGCCCTGTGCTGAGCCCTTCGCTTACTCTGCTTCATTTGCCCTTCAATTCCATGAGGTATTATTATGCTCCACTGCCCATATGGCAAGGAGCTCTGGTAGCATAGTGCCTAAGGCACTTGACTGCTAACCAGAAGGCTGGCGGTTCAAACCCACCAGCCACTCCTTGGAAGGAAGGTTGGGCAATCTACTTCGGTAGGGATACCGCTTCAGAAACCCAAGGAGGGGTCGCTATGAGTCGGGTCCGACTCAATGGCACATAAAAACAACAATAACAAACCCATATGGGCAAGCTGAGACTCAGAATGCTAAGAGGCAGGACCAAGATCACATCACTACAGGGTCAAGATTTGAACTTGGGTATTTTCGGCCCTAAAGCTCATGAGCTCTCTCATTGCACAAACACTGCTTGACTGAAGACTAGAAGATCTCCAGACACCTTCTGAGCCTGCCCTCCTCACATTATCGTTGCAACTCTGTCATCTAAAGAACAATCAGATTCACTAAAGAAAGATGGGGATGGGTGGTTTTCTCCTCCTAGGACTTCTATATATGCAAATTCTAGATCACTCCTCTGGTAGCATAGTGCCTAAGGCACTTGACTGCTAACCAGGAGGCTGGCGGTTCAAACCCACCAGCCACTCCTCGGAAGGAAGGTTGGGCAATCCTACTTCCGTAGTGATAACTGCCTCAGAAACCCAAGGAGGGGTGGCTATGAGTTGCCTCAACAACCCAAGGAGGGGTCACTAGGAGTTGGGGCCGACTCGATGGCAAATAACAACAACAACAGATCTCTCCAACCCTTGTCCACACTCCAACACCAAGAGCAATATTTTAAAACTTGAGAATCTTGTGCCCTGAAAAATCCCAATGTATAGAAATGTAAGGCAGAAAACTGGATTTCCATCTGAAGGAAGAAATGCATAAAAGAAAAGCAATACAGGAGAATTCAAAGAACTAGGGCAATTAGGTAAATAAAGAGACATGGTGAAGACCTTGATATGGATTAAATTGAGCTTCCCCCCCATCATCCCAAATAAAAAGATGTGTTGAAATCCTAATTCCCATTACCTATGAAAGTGAACTTGCTCAGAAATAAGGTCTTTGGAGATGTTATCACTTAAGTTAACATGAGGTCATACTGGAGTAGGGTGGGTCCTGATTCAATATGAGTGGTGTCTTTTATAAAAGAGGAAAACAGACAGACAGACACAGAGCAAAGATGGCTAGGTGAAGACAGAGGCAAAATTGGAGTGATGCATCTACAAGACATGAAACACCTGGAGCAACCAGAAGCTGAGAGAGACAAGAAGGGGTCTTGCCCTAAAGCCTTGGAAGACAGCATGGCCCTGCCAACACCCTCCCTTCAGACTTCTGGCCTCCAGAACTGTGAGACAACAAGTTATGGTGATTTTATATCATTCAGTTTGTGGTACTTTAGTATGGCAGCCTGAGAAAATGAATACAGACCATTTAGCCCTGAGAAAAAATGAGATCAACACATGTGAATCCCTTTTAAGAATAAAGAAAAGAAGGAAGGAGGTGCAGACCAAAAAATGTCCTGCAATTCTGTTTGAATATTAAGCTTCCGTGTGGTTACTATGGGGCTTTGTAATAGGAGCAAATGATGTTGGCTAATTCAGGGAAGGTTTATGATCTACAATTTACAGATAGGGAGGCAGAAGTGAAAGGAAGTTCAGTAGCTGATCAATGTACACCATGTTCCTTTTAGAAGCTGAGTTGGATTTAGAAGTCAATTTTTCCAACTCCCTACTTGGTCCTCTCATCTTCTGAGGGGAAAAATTGCAGTTAATTCTCAGTTGTCTACATCGTTAATGTAGAGGAAACGAGGCATAGATAATACCAAATAGTGAGTAATGCCCACATCATGTACCCCACTCTGGGCATCTGCTTTGGAAACTTCTTGAAAAACTCAGAATGAAGCCACCCTGATGTGGGAGCTGGCCAATCATTGCCATACCTTCCCTACTCAATGCCAAGCCACTTCCCACTCCATGAAGACCTCGGAGCAGCAGATTGAGGAGAGGAGGCAGGCATTTCAAAACTTTCTTAGGTTGGAGTAGGATAGTGGGAGGCAGGCAGATAATGTTGTTGGTAAGGAGTTTCAATTTAAAAGGCTTCCTGCAAGGCCGCAGGCTAGCAAAACAGTAACAGTAAATGAGACAATGAATTGTGTCCACTGAAGAACTTCCATATGGATGCTGATTCATTATGTTAATAAGGACGTGAAAGCCAGAGGTTGACTGTATTCTGATTTCATGGCTGGGGGATCTGTGGCTCAGAAGGGGGGAACATCCAAATTTGAGGTCAGAGTCCAAATTCCAGCTCTGAGCTCCTGATTCCAATTTGGTTTGTCTAATTACTATCATCTCCTAATGGCTAAGGATGCTTTAGAGCCAGATGGCTCTAATGGCCAGGACCTGAGTAGAAATGCAAGCGATGCTCATAATTGAGAACTGGTGATGCTGGAGCTAAGAGGAGTCAATTCCTCATCCATTCAACAAATATTGAGTATCTACCGAGTGCCAGGGGGTGGACTTGGACTGGGAAAGGGAAGCAGAAAAGAATCAGACTTTGACTCTGACCTAAAGCAACACAAGTTTTGGGGCAGAGTGCAAAAAATATCTGTAATACATACAGAAAGGGTGGTGGGCTGAAATCTAAAAGAGGGCCAGCTCATTCATTCTTTCATTTGCGTAAATCATTCCTTCAGTCACTCAGATGATGTCTTAAGTACTTTGGATATAAAGATAAATAAAATTGGTCTCTATCCCCAGAAAGTTCCCTTTTGAGTACTTAATCTGAATCACCATGGGAGCTTTTCAAAATATAGTTTCCCAGGCCCCCAGCCCAGACATACTGAACACTGGACCTCAGAAACCCAAAGCTCAGATTCCAGGTGTTCTCCAATATGAGTCTGGTGGGGTAACAAGCTAAGAGAAAGGAGAGCCAGAGATAAGGAGAAAGGTTTCCCAGCTCACCTCTTCCAGGAAGCCCTCCCTGACCAGTCAAGCCTACACTGATCTCTGTGTTGTCCTCTGAACCCAACCTCCGTTGCACATCCTGTATGTACTGCAGTTTTCTGGGTGACTGGTGGAATACATGAGTACTCCCATGTTCCCATGTTGGTAGTGTTCCAAGGTCATTGTGATGAGGGTTCCAGGAGCCTTGTGACAGCATGGCTGGCTGGTTCTGTCCAGGTGTAGGAGGTCAGGAGAGACCCAGTTTATCCTGGGAATGCAACTCATTCCTGAAAAGAAAGATCACCTTCCCCTGCTAATTAAGCACCATTTAGGGCTCTGAGCGAGTTTTGATCAGAGTCTGCTTTGAAGACAGCAAGCAGGGACCATGACCACCCTCTCTCCTGAAAATAGCCTCTCGGCCAGGCGGTCAGCCTCCTTCATTCTGGTTCGTGTTCTTCAACAGTTCTGAGTCTTTCCCTAACTAACCTCTGGTGGGTGGGAAGGGCTAGACCTCTGAGCTGGCCTAGAAGGCAGGGCAACCCCTTGGCCTCATCATCAACACCAATAGCAGGACTGAGAAACACCAGGTCCCCTTTCACCCTTCTCTCCAAGCCAGCATTGCAGTTAATTCCCCTTTCACTCTTCTCTCTCCCCAGATGTGGTATACTAACTTTGTTGGGTTTTAGGTCTGCAAGTTCAGTTCTAAAGATGCTAGTATATTATCCTTAGTGCTCTTACCAACAATTTTGGTACGCTGCCACCAGGTGGCAATAATGTTTTTGTTAGTAGGTGGTTCCAAGCCCAGCTAATAAGATTCATTAGACATTGGCATCAGTCATAAAAATTTTCCACACAGTATCTTTCTCAAAATTATAATAACTTATTATAATGACCTTAACCAATCTCAAGTCTCATTAATCATAGCAATTAAGGGAGTGATACATAAAAAGCAGAAAAGCAAAATAGGCACCTCTCTCCTTGAGTTTTAAATGTTATTGATTGCAAATTTTTACCTGGCCTTGATTTTAATTTTCTTTATATCCTCATTCCTCTGAACTTAGATAAGGATAATAACAACAAACTCTTACATGCACATATTATGTACAATGACTATTCTAAATGCTTTACTTATAGTGATTCATTCTCATCTCAGTCCTATGAGATGGAAGCTACTATTATCCTCATTATTCAGATGAGAAAATTAAGGCACAGAGCCTCAAAAACTTCTCCAAGGTCACACAGCTAGTAAGTGGCAGAGCTGGGATTTGAATGCATGGAGGTGGACTGTAGAGTCCATCTTCTAAACTAATGATTCTCCAGGTGTGGTATCCAGTGCAGCAAATGCACTCTGGGAATTTGTAAGAAATGCAGATTCTTGGGCCCCACCCCAGAACTTCTAAACCAGAAACCCTATGTGTGGGGCCCAGTAACCCATGTTTTAACAAGCCCTCCAGGTGACTCTGGTATGCAGCTAACTTTGAGAATCACTGTTTTAAACCAGGGCTTTGAAATGGTTCTGGTTTGACCTCCTGCTATACATACCATTCACCTAGGGATCTTGTTAAAATGCAGATTCTACTTCAGTCTATCTGTGGTGGAAATGCAAATTCTCAGCAGGGGGTCAAACCAAAATGAATTGTTCTAACTCTGTTTTAAACCATCCTCCTTATCACTAGGAGCTCTGGTATCGTAGTGCCTAAGACACTAGACTGCTAACCAGAAGGCCAGCGGTTCAAACCCACCAGCCACTCCTCGGAAGGAAGGTTGGGCAATCTACTTCCTTAGTGATACTGCCTCAGCAACCCAAGGAGGGGTCACTGTGAGTTGGTCCGACCGACTCAATGGCACATAACAACAACAACAACTGCCTTGGCAACCCAAGGAGGGGTCATTATCTTGAGGGCACATAACAACCTTATCACTATGAGGAGGAGTATTGGGCCGCTAACCAAAAGGTTGGTGGTTTGAACCCACCATTTGCTCCACAGGAGAGTCTATAAAAATTTACAGCCTTGGAAACCCTATGGGGCCGTAAGTTGGAATTAAGTAAGTTTGGTACAGTGAGTTTGGTTTCGGTTTTCTTCATTATGTTATGTTGATAAACACACCCTCCACAACTGGGTTGCTAATAATTCGCCAGATAATTTTTTCCAAGTTGCACATATGCCCACCACCTTCCCAATCTTAATAAGCTTACTCTCCAAGGCCTCCCTGCTCCTTTGGGTGATAATCAGTGACTAGTGAGCTACTGTTACTCCTGAGGATGTGCCTTGTCCCTCAGGTGGACTGGAGTGGAACAGAGGTTGAGAACCTTAAGCAGAGTCAATGACCCTGCCCAAGATTTATTGGAGGCTCCGTTACTTATGGGTATTCAGAGGAACATGGCATCAAAAACCCTCATAGAAAGTTTTCCTTATGCTCCAGTGCCTTTTCCACTTTACCAGAAAGACTGGAGAAAATCCTTAACCCAGTGACGCAGAGGTGGAAAATGGTGTGGGAAAACGTATGCCTGTAGCCAAGACCTCTGGCATCAGAAAGCTGTTAGGGGGACTGAGTTATTAGGCTCACTTCTGGCCCCCTTCTCCAGGGGAAGCATCACCAAGGTTTCCCCAGGTTCACTGGTGGAGAGCTTGAACCTGCTTAGGCACACCCTAAATGTGGGAGGAGGAACTCTGGTAGCATAGTGCCTAAGGCACTTGACTGCTAACCAGAAGGCTGGTGGTTCAAATCCACCAGCCACTCCTCAGAAGGAAGGTTGGGCAATCCTACTTCCATAGTGATACTGCCTCGGAAACCCAAGGAGGGGTCACTATGAGTCGGGGCCGACTCGACGGCAAATAACAACAACAACAAAGGTGGGAGGAGGTTTCTGCAACTTCTCTACCTAGCAGTGCTTTTGCCAGGAGACAAAAAAGGAGTTCTATTGCAGAGCTTGGGAGCTCTGGTAGCATAGTACCTAAGGCACTTGACTGCTAACCAGAAGGCTGGTGGTTCAAACCCACCAGCCACTCCTCGGAAGGAAGATGGGGCAATCTACTTCTGTAGTAATACTGCCTTGGAAACCCAAGGAGGGGTCGCTATGAGTTGGGTCCAACTCGACGGCACATAACAGCAACAACATTGCAGAGCTTAAGGGTATCCAGTATGTCATGGACTACACATTTCTCCCTCATGGATTACCAGGCCATTGTATTCAGAGGGTGGGACAAGGTATATGTGCGTTGGTAGATGAAACAAGGAATGGGGGCATATGGGAGGATGAAGACAGATTTGAGAGACCTTTGAGGTGACAACCTCCATCACTCTGAAGGATTCCAGATACTGGTTCTTTGATTTGTGGCATAGACAGGGAGTATGGATGCACAGAAAGAAGAGAGGGAAGGGCTTCCCATGGGGACATTTTCCCTTTATCTCTCTGTAGATCAACAGCTTCTTGTGCTGGTCGTTGGCTTGCTAGCAAGTGTCTTGGACATTCTTACAGGTAGCCTGAAGTTTCATTAGGTTTGAAGGTGGGGGTACAGAGAAGTGCCAGGAATGGAATTTCCTGGAAGGAGGAGGCAGAAACTTTTTGTAAACCAATTCAGCCAAGGCAAAGTAGGCAGAAGGCCAACTGTGGCAAGCAGAGGTTTAGAAATGCAAATTCTCTGAGTACTCAGCATATGCCTTCATGTGATGTTTCTAATTATCTCTGTCTTATTGTATTGATGCTGTTATCTTCTATTATGTTGTGCTCTGCATATCATTTGATGCGAATATTGCCACCCTTTCATTTTTTACATATCTTTGTTCACCATTTATTTTATTTTTTAAAATTAATAGAGTTATTTTTCGAGCAGTTTCAGGTTTGCAGAAAGTACAGAGTTCATAGAGACTCCTTCTTTCCACCCCACACCCCAACACACACACTAAGTTCCTCTATCATTAACACCTTGTGTTAATGTGGTATGTTTGTTACAGCTGATGAACCAATATTGATACATTATTGTTAACTGAAGTTCATAGTGGACATCAGGGTTCACTCTTTGTGGTGTACATGTCTATAAATCTTGATAAATACATAATGTCATGTAGCCGTGAATATGCTAATCCTCCTGTGGTCTCAGTTCCCTGATCTGTATAATGACATCATAGCCATGCCTACCTCATACATAAGTTTTCCTGGTGGTGTGGTTAAGTGCTCAACTCCCAACAGCTCCTAATCCAACTGAAGGGTCAATAGTTCGAATCACTCTGTGGCTCCAAGGGAGAAAAGGCTGCAATCTGCAGGTCCTAGGTTACAGCCTAAAAACACTATGGGGCAGTTCTACTCTGTCTTACAGGGTCACTTTGAGTCAAATACAACTCCACGGCATAGAACAACAACAACCTCATAGGTGCTTGTGTAGATTAACACATTTAAATATATCATGCACTTAGAACAGTGCCTAGCACATCATTAGTACTTTTTAAGTTTGCAATTAAAAGAATTTCATACATTTATTTCATAATTATTTGTTTGAATTTTTATTAACTTCTTGCTGTTTCCTATGCTATTTGCTTTTATTTTCAAAAGTGAGTTAGAAGGAAATATCCTGGTCCTATAGATTTCTAATTATTAAAGTAAAAAATAAAACAATTTCTCCTGACTCAAACCCTATATCTAATCAAAACATTGAATGTGTGGTCAATAACCTTCCCACACACACAATAATAGATAGAAATAAAAATAACGCTGGAGATCACATGATAAAATTTTGCAAGACCAACGACTTACTCAATGCAAATACCTTTTTTCGACAAAACAAATGGTGGCTATACATGTGGACTTCACCAGATGGAATACACAGGGACCAGATTGACTACATCTGGGGCAAGAGGTGATGCAGAAGCTCAATATCTTCAGCCAAAACAAGGCTAGCAGCCAATTGTGGAACAATCAACTGCTCATATGCATGTTCAAGCTGAAGCTGAAAACAATAAAACAAGTTCACGAGGGCCAAAATATGACCTTGATTATATACCTCCTGAATTGAGACCATCTAAAGAACAGATTTGATGCATTGAACACCAATGACCAAAAACCAGAGGAATTGTGGGATGACATCAAGAACGTCATCCATGAAGAAAGCAAAAGGTCATTAAAAAGATAGGAAAGGAAGAAAAGACCAAAATGGATGTCAGAGGAGACTCTGAAACTTGGCCTTGAAAGGAGAGTAGCTAGAGCAAATGAAAGACATGACAAGATAAAAGAGCTGAACGGAAGATTTCAAAGAGCAGTTCGAGCAGACAAAGTCAATTATTATAATGAAATGTGCAAAGACCTGGAGTTAGAAAACCAAAAGGGAAGAACACTTTCAGTGTTTCTCAAACTGTAAGAACTGAAGAAAAAATTTAAGCCCCGAGTTGTAATATTGAAAGATTCTATGGGCAAAACATTGAATGATGCAGGAAGCATCAAAAGAAGATGGAAGGAATACACAGAGTCACTGTACCAAAAAGAATTAGTTGATGTTCATCCATTTCAGGAGGCAGCATATGATCAAGAACCAATGGTACTGAAGGAAGAAGTTGAAGCTGCACTGAAGGAATTGGCAAAAAACAAGGCTCTGGGAATTGACAGAATACCCATTGAGATGTTTCAACAAATGGATGCCCCACTGGAAGCACCCACTCAGTTATGCCAGGAGATCTGGAAGACAGCTACCTGGCCAATTTACTGGAAGAGATCCATATTTGTGCCCAATCCAAAGAAAGTTGATCCCACAGAATGTGGAAATTATCGAACAATACCATTAATAGCACAAGTAAAATCTTACAGAAGATAATTCAAAACGGGTTGTAGCATTGTATTGATAGAGAACTTCTAGAAATGCAAGCTGGATTCAGAAGAGGATGTGGAATGAGGGATATCATTGCTGATGTCAGACGGATCCTGGTTGAAGGCAAAGAATACCAGAAAGATGTTTACTTGTGTTTTATTGACCATGCAAAAAGCATTTGATTGTGTGGATCATAATAAATTTTGGATAACATTGAGAAGAATGGGAATTCCAGACCACAGACCCACCACCCTCTCCTCAGAAGGAAGACTGGGCAATCTACTTCCATAGAGATACCACCTTGGAAACCCAAGGAAGGGTCACTATGAGTTGAATCAACTCGATAGCAATGAGTTTGGTTTTGGTTTGGTAGTTGTACTCATGAAGAACCTGTACATAGGCTGTCATTCAAACAGAATAAAGGGATACTGCATGGTTTAAAATCAAGGAGTGTGTCAAGGTTGTATCCTTTCACCATATTTGTTCAATCTGCATGCTGAGCAAATAATCTGAGGAGCTGTACTACATGAAGAAGAATGTGGCATCAGGATTGGAGGAAGATTCATTAACAACCTACAATACACAGACAATACAACTTTGCTTACAGAAAGTGAGGAGGACTTAAAACACTAAAGACCAGTCGGCAGTATGGATTACACCTCAATATAAAGAAAACAAAAATCCTCACAACTGGACCAATAAGTAGCATCATGATAAATGGAGAAAAGATTGAAGTCGTCAAAGACTTCATATTACTTGGTTCTACAATCAAAACCAATGGAAGCAGCAGTCAAGACATCAGATGACATGTTGCATCGGGAAAATCTGCTGCAAAGGACCTCTTTCAAGTGCTGAAGAGTAAAGATGTCTCTCCTTGAAGACTAAGGTGAGGCTAAACCAACTATTTTCAATCATTTCATATGCATGTGAGAGCTCAACAATGAGTAAGGAAGACCAAAGAAGACTTGATGCTTTCACATTGTAGTGCTGGTGAAGAATGCTGAGAGTACCATGGACTGTTAAAAAACCAACAAATCTGTCCTGGAAGAAGGGCAGACAGAATGCTCCTTGGACGTGAGAATGGCCAGACATCGTCTCACCTCCTTTGGTCATGCTGTCAGAAGGGACCATTCCCTGGAGAAGGATATCATGCTTGGTGAGTGGAGGGTCGAAGAAAAAGGGGAAGGCCCTTAACAAGATGGAGTGACACAATGGCTGCAACAACAGGCTCAGGTATAGCAAGGATTGTTGGCACAGGACTGGGCAGTGTTTCATTCTGTTGTTCATAGGGTTGCTATGAGTTGGAGGTAACTCAACAGCACCTAACAACAACAATAACACACACACACACACACACACAACTCCAGGCCAAGATAGCTTTACTGGTGAGTTCTACCAAACATGTAAAGAAGAAATAATACCAATTCTACACAAAGGCTCTTAGAAAATCAATATATTCCTACTGATGCTATGAGGTCAACATTACCCTGATAACAAAATCAAAGACATACAAGAAAAAAAAAAAGCTACAGACCAATATCTCTCATGAGCATAGATATTAAAATTCTAAATGAAAGTTTATCAAATAGAATCAAATGATATATAAAAAGGATGATAAATCGTTACCAAGTGAGGTTTATACCAGGACTGCAAGTCTGGTTTAATATTCAAAATCATTCAATATAATTTAACATATTAACAAATGAAAAAGAAAGACTGTGTGATTGTTTCAATAGATGCAGAACATCATTTAGCAAAACCCAACATCCATTCCTGATAAAAACTCTCAGCAGACTAGGAACAACGAACAGGAAGCATTATTAATCCAAAAAGGACAACTATGAAAAACCTACAGTTGACATCACAGTGAACAGTGGATGAACGAATGCTTTTCTTCTAAGATCAGGAAGAAAGCAAGGATGTGTGCTTTCACCTCTTCTATTCAACATTGTACTGAAGGTTCTAGCCAGGACAATCTGGCAAGAAAAAGAAATAAAAGGCACTCACACTGGAAAAGAAGAAATAAAAATGTCCTCATTCACAGACAACATGATCATCTATGTCAGAATGGGCAATTTTTTTTTTTTTTTTCTGTAAATGGCAGGTAATAAATATTTTCCTCCTGGGGTGTCGTATGATCTCAACTCTGCCACTGTAACATAAAAGCAGCCATAGACAGTACATAAATGAATGAGTGTGGCTGTGTTCCAATAAAGTTTTTTTTTTTTT
>NW_006921820.1:4274236-4334481 GCF_000298275.1 Orycteropus afer afer | reverse complement strand
AAGGAAGGTTGGGCAATCCTACTTCCGTAGTGATACTGCCTCGGAAACCCAAGGAGGGGTCGCTATGAGTCAGGGCTGACTCGACAGCAAACAACAACAACAACAGCCAATGAAGAAAATCCCATCGAAGCTATAAAAATGATACTAGAACTAATAAATGAGTTTAGGAACATTTCAGGGTACAAGATTAAGATATAAAAATCCATTATATTTCTATATACTAGCAACAAACAATTGGAAATTAAAATTTAAAAAACAATACCATCTACAATAGAATAAAAAATCTGAAAGAGTTTGGAATAAATCTGACAAAATATATGACCTGTACACTGAAAACTACAAAATATTGCAGAAATAAATTTTAAAAGACCTAAATACATGGAATAATATACTGCTTTCATGGGTTGGAAGACTTAATGGTGTGAAGACACAAATGCCAATCAAAGTCATAGCTGTTTTTTTTTTTTAATAGAAATTGACAAATTTACTAAAATTCATATGGAAATGTGTTCCTAAAGTTAATGCATTTCCTCTTAGAATTAAAGATCCCTGGGACACAGCCCAACATTGCCTATTCCCCCCAACTTTCTGCCACATTACCTGATGAATGTTGCTGGCAAAGAATGCTGAAAGTACCATGGACTGCTAAAAGATCTAACAAATCTGTCCTGGAGAAGGTGCAGCCAGAATGCTCCTTGGAAGTGAGAATGGCCAGACTTCGTCTCACCTACTTTGATCATGTTGTCAGAAGGGACCATTCCCTGGAGAAGGATGTCATGCTTGGTAACGTGGAGGGTCAACAAAAGAGGAGAAGGCCCTCAACGAGATGGACTGACACAGTGGCTACGGCAATGGACGCAAGTATAGCAAAGATCGTGGAGCTGGTGCAGGACCGGACAGTCTTTCGTTCTGCTGTGCATAAGGTGGCTATGAGTAGGAGACGACTCGACGGCACCTAAGAAGAACAATAATTCATGGCATAAATAGACAGCATAACTCAAAATTTACAAAGAGCAGAAGATAAACTAGATGAATGGGACCTTCTGAAAACTGAATTTTTATGTGCTTCAAAAGACTTCTTCAAAAAAGTAAAGAGAGAATCTACAGATTGGAAAAAAAAAAATAGACAACAACATATCTGACAAGAGACTTATCTCTAAAATTTAGAGAAAACTCCAACACCTCAACAACAAAAAGAAAAACAATTCAATTAAAAAATGAACAGAAGACATGAATAGACACTTCACCAAAGAGGATATTCGGGTGGCCAAAAAACACATGAAGAAATGCTTGTGATCGTCAGCCATTGTTGTTGTTGTTGTTGTTAGGTGCTGTGGAGTTGTCTCCTACTCATAGCAACCATATATACAACATAATGAAACACTGCTAGATCCTGTGCCAGCCTCATGATCCTTGCTATCTCTGAGCCCATTGTTGCAGCCACTGTGTCAGTCCACTTTGTTGAGGGCTTTCCCCCTTTTTCGTTGACCCTCCACTTTACCAAGCATGATATGCTTCTCCAGAAAATGGTCCCTTCTGACAACATGATCAAAGTAAGTGAGATTAAGTCTGGCCATTCTCTCTTCCAAGGAACATTCCAGCTACCCTTCTTCCAGGACAAATTTGTTACATCAGCCATTAGAGAGATGCAAATTAAAACAACAACAAGATACCATCTGGCTCCTGCACTAATAGCAAAATTCAACAAGACAGAAAATAACAAATGCTGACAAGGATGTAGAGAGATTGTGACTCTCTTACACTGCTGGTAGGACTGTCAAATGACGCTACCACTGTAGAAAGTAGTATGGCAATTCCTTAAAAAGTTGGAATTAGAAATACCATTTGATCCAGCAATCCCATTACTGGGTATATATTCTAAAGAAGTGAGAAGTAGAACATTAATAGATATATGCACACCCATGTTCATTGCAGCACTATTTACAATAGCAAAAAGATGGAAACAATCAAGGTGCCCATGAACAGAAGAATGGATAACCAACCTATGGTATATACACACAATGGAATACTATGCAACACTAAAGAATAATGTAGAATCTGCAAAACACCACATAACATGGATGAACTTGGAGGACATTATGCTGCGTGAAATAAGTCAATCACAGAAGGACAAATATTCCATTAGTCTGCTATTGTAAAAAGTCAAGGAAAGGTTTATGTACAGAAGGAAGCTTTCTTGGGTGGTCACCAGGGGTGGGAGGGGAGGGTAAGAAACACTGCAAAAATGAAGAAAAAAAAAAAAAGAGTATCCTTGAGGGGCACAGATTATAAATAAATAAAGAGTATGGTTCTCGATCCATCCTCATCAAACATGCAGTTAGTGTAAATTATCCCAAATTTTTAGTTTACAGAGCTGTTTTGTCTTCTAGTACCTTGTTACTCTTGTGGTTCATGGACCAGCAGCATCAGCAATCACTGGGAAGCTTGTTAGAAATGCATCCTCTTGGGCCCCACCTTAAGCCTACTGAACCAAAATCTGCATTTTAACGAGATTCTCAGGTCACTCATATGCAAATTAAAGTTTGAGCCACATGTGGGCATATTCAGGGGTGTATGAATGGACAGTTAGGGAAAAAAAAAAAAAAGACTCACTGCCATCCAGTCATTTCTGATTCATAGTGACGCTATAAGATGGAAACAGGGTTTCCAGGCTGTAAATCTTTATGCAAGCCACATCTTTCTCCTGCAGAACAGTTTGGTGGGTTCAAATCACCAATTTTGGTTAGCAGCCCAGTGCTTTAATCACTGTGCCACCAGAAGGAGGATGTATGTCTGACATGTCTGATCACCTGCCAAGCTCTCTCCATCAACATCTTTACATCTGCAATGTGTCATTTCAAGAAATTGTATCCAATTGGAGGGAATACCTTAGCAAGAAGGGAATCTCCCCTAACCCCTTTCCAATAGGAACCACAAGTCTTAGTTTTCTGAACTTTTAAAATTGCTTTGCAGGTAGTATACTCACCTCTCCCTCCACCCCTTCCCCTGTCCCCTGACATAGGTGCACGTGTGCATGAGCGCACACACACGCGTGCACGCACACACACCCTCTCATCTAAACCAGAAAACATTCCTTGTGGTGACTGTTTTACTCCTCCAAGAAAGATAAAATGGGGTCCATGAATGTGTTGACTTTTCATTTATTTAAAAATTTTTAAATACAAGGAAAAGGGAAATAATGACTTGTGATCCAATGACTCAAAGATAGTACTTTTTTGGGAGTGTGTGTGCATTTTTTCAAACAGAATTTTTACTAGTAGTTAATGCAATATGTATGAGGCTAAATAGTATACTTTGTCTAATGTAAGGCATTCTGGTGACATAGTGGTTAAAGCATAGGATTGCTAACCAAAACATTGGTGGCTCGAACCCCCTAGCCATTCTGTGGGAGAAAGTTGAGGCAGTCTGCTTCTGTGAAGATTTACAGCCTTAGAAACCCTATGGGGCGGTTAGTTCTACTCTGTCCTAAAATGTCACTATGAATTGGAACCACCTCGATGGCAGTGGGTTTGGTTTTGTATAATGTATACCATACATACATATACAGAGCATATAACACAGAGAAGATAGACATTGAAAGTAAAATTTTGTGCAGTTTTTTAATCATCATTTGTATTTTCCAGATTATTATTCATTCCTTGTAAGCATCATTTTGTATGACTTACCATATTCCATTGAGTATACAAACCACAGTTTGCTTAACTATCCCCCTATTGCAGAACATTTAAAGCACTTGCATTTTTCATCTTGGTAAGTAATGTGCAATGAAAATTATTGTGCACATAACAGTTTTTCTATATATTTTCTGTAATTTCCTCAGGATAGAGTTCCAGAGTGAGTCAGAGGCTGTGAACTGTGATTCAAATAGCAACATCCAGAGCCTATCATTTAAAAATCATACTGAAAAGAATAGCCAAAGGTTCTTAACAGAGGGCTGGTGTGGTTGTCCTTGCAGGCAAAGAGAAAGCCACCCATTGACAAGACAGAATGGGATGGCTTCTTTGATGAGAATGGGCACTTGGCCAAGTCACGGGACTTCATTTGTGTTAACATCCTGGAAAGAGTAAGGTCCCCAAGTTACCCTTGACTGCGCCCTGGACCTGGGGGAGTGTGTGGGCAAGGGGAAAGGGGTGGCATTGGGAGGGGCCCTTTAAGCAGGTATCAGAGGACCCATGACCCCCCACCCTCTACCCACCCCAGGGCCTGCACCCTTTTGTGAGGACGGAAGCATGGAAGTTCCTCACAGGCTACTACTCATGGCAGAGTTCTCGGGATGAGCGGCTCACAGTGGACAGCGTGAGGAGGTAGAGCATTCTAGATCCTCTGTTGGAGGGTGCGTGAGTGGTGATGGAAGTGGGAGAGGGTGTTCACTCCAGCCTGGTGGATTCATTGTTTTTCTCTGATATGGACTTCTTGTTCTGAGAGAACTTCGGTTCACTTTTTCCTTTCCATCCTCAATGGTCTCCCCTCATCTGCCTGTCAAAACCCTACCAAGCCTTCAAGGCCCTGATGGAACAGTGCACCTCCTCCAAACAGCTTTCAGAGGAGTGAGGACCTGTGTGCACATCTTGGATGGACACTATTGCGTTCCAGAAGGACATATAAGAATGGCTAAGGGTGGCACAGGCAAAGAAGAGGGAAAGCATCACAGGTGGGGGCACAACCTGAGCAAGGGCTCTGCCTTGTATTGGCATTGGACCTGGCAGCTGTCTCTGCTCTGAGCTCTTCCCCATGAGCCCAGAAGGGGAAGGTCACCTTGTTCAGCTTCAGTCCTGTTCTCACAGGAAGAACTACAAGGTCTTATGTGACATGTATGAGAAGATCCAGCCCCTACTGGAAAACTTGCACAGGAACTTCATAGAGACTCGGAATAACATTGGTGAGAGGAATGGGGTGGAGACAGGAACAGACGGCAGAGCTTAAAGCCATGTTGCCCTTTCTCAGTGATTTCTGGGAAGGGCTGGTTCTCAAGTTCCCAGGAACTCCTCTGGTATGTGTCTGGAATTTTGCCAGCTAAATCTTGGCAAATTCACCCACCAGTCTCCATTGGGTGCCCCCAGATACCCAACATGGTCTGTTTCCCTGGGTGCATGTTTTTCATGTTGCATTGCCTCCCTCCTTTTATCCTTTGGCCTTGAACTAGGTTGGATCTGACTGGATGGAGAGGAAGGAGTGGGCATTTTTGGCAGAGGGTACTGCCTGGTCCAAGATTTGGAGGTGGGGAGAAACCCAGACAGCTCATAATGTGGTGATGGATAGACCCAGTGGGTCAGCCCCCTCCCTAGGATTCCTAGCACCTCTCCTCTTAGAGTGGGAGAAAGAAAGTCATCGCTGGCCCTTCTGCTGGAGGTGGTCTGGTGCCTCCTACCTGCTCCTTGCTCCCACCCAATCTAGTGTATGATATCCAGAGACTCTATGATAAAGACCCCCTGGGCAACGTTCTCATTGACAAGAAGAGGCTGGAGAAGATCCTACTCTTGAGTTATGTCTGCAACACCCAGGCAGGTGAGCTGGAGGTTGAACTCTTCCTTGACCTCCACTTTCTTAGACTTTTCACAACCCAAGCCCAGGTTCCGTGCTCTCACTGGCCCCTCCTCACTGGCGGCTTCTCTACCTCAGAGTACCAGCAGGGCTTCCACGAGATGGTGATGCTTTTCCAACTGATGGTGGAGCACGATCACGAGACCTTCTGGCTTTTCCAGTTCTTCCTGCAGAAAACGGTGAGGGTTGGGCTTGAGTTCAGAGACCCCTGATTCTCCAAACAGCCCCTTGAGGTTGAGCAGACATCAGCAGGCCCAGCCATTTCCCCCAGCCCTGAAACAGCACTGTGTACCACAAAGGAGTTAGGCGGGTGAAGCCAAACCCAGTGGGGTGTGTCTAGGGGGAGTGGGGATAGGTATTGGAATTGAGGGGGATGGAGGGATGCTCTGGGTCCAGCTTCATCAAACCTTGTAGGGCTCAGCTCTCCAGACTCAGTTACGGCATCCTTTCCTGGCATTCCTTGACCAAACACAGCTCTCCTCCTGCAAATCCTCCATGGTCCCTATAGCTTTCAGAATAAAATCCAGTGACCTTAGCCAGACGTTCAAGGTTTCCATCTTCAATTTTGTCTTGGGGACCTAGTATTCCCCAGATGCCCCCCACTCTACCTAGGGTGTGTAGTTTTAAAGGTGCAACACCCTTTCTGGAAAGTCTTTCCTCACCATATGTGAGAAGCTGCCCAGAAACCTCCCTTGACCCTTTCTCCATCCTTGTAGCTATGTGTTCACTGCTCTTTCCTTGTCTCAGTGTACTCCAACCCATGTATGTATGGGGCGGGGTGGGCAGAGGGATAGCTGAACTCACTGGGCTGTGAGCCACCCTTGAGACACACTATATACATCTGCACCACATGCATACACTCATACAAATGCACACACACACACAAGTACAGAGCACAGACAGACGGATTGTGTGCATATATGCACACACAGACATGCACGTATACAGATCCACGTGTATACACACTGACCATACACAGACACATTCGTGTGCACACATGCACACACCCACACACAGACACACACACAGATGCTCAGATGTATACAGAGACCTGAGCCCCACCCAGAGTCAGACTCACACAGGGCCTCCAGAATTGGGGAACTGGTGAACCAGGACTGCTCTTCTGATGCCTTTGAGCCGAGGAGGGCTCAGTTTCCTTCCCTCCCATGCCTCTTGTACAGGAGCACAGCTGTGTCATCAACATCGGGGTGGGCAAGAATCTGGACATGCTCAACAATCTGATCAACTTCCTGGACCCTTTGTTTGCTGAGCACCTAAGTGAGTGGACCCCAGCTCCTGCCACTGTCCTTTCCTGAAGGCATGGGATGGGGTCCAGGATCCAGCCAATGGCCAGAAGGGGAAAGCAATCATGGGGTAAGGGGGCAAAGTCATTATCTTCTTTCCAATCCCTGGGAGGAGCGTTCATCTGTATAGAGTTGGACTCTGGACAGTTGAAAATCTACTCCCAATATTCTCCAAGAGCAGCTGGAAAAGAAACAGCCATGTTTTTAAAAATTTCCCATGTGTTTTGCATGCTCTGTTGTTTGGGCTCATCTGCATATTTGCACTTTATTACGTGTGAGTGTCTTCTCCTGCTTTCCACTGACTGCAGTCCTGGCTGACGCCCCACTTGTCTCCCACAGAAGGAAAAGGCGCGGGGGCTGTGCAGTCCCTCTTCCCCTGGTTCTGCCTCTGCTTCCAGCGTGCCTTCAAGTCCTTCGATGATGTCTGGAGGCTCTGGGAGGTAAGGCGCCCAGCTGGGAACAGTGAGGCAGACCCCATCCTGCAGGCAGCATGGGAGCCAATCCCCGCTTTGTTTCTGGCTTTGATTGGAGTTTTGTAGCTTGGAGTTTGATTGTGTCAGTGGCCTGCATCATGTGCTGGGCAGTCAGGGCAGAAGAGCTTGCTTGGCCTGTGTGTTTGAAGTCTGGCTCTACACTTCAGCTGCCCCGCCCAAGCGCTCATTCTGTCCTCACTGCTCCCATGCCCATTTTTCAGCCTTCCCCTCCACCTGGGTGCGGGCTCCCTGCTGGTCCTCTCTCCTGAAGAAGGTGGGGCCTCCAAGGGCAGGTCTCACATGCAGTCCTTTGGTCACAGTCACCAGGGCCATCAGCAGATGAACCTCCCCAGGAGCATGTCCACTACTCATTACTGTGCTACCCAATGGCTACCACTGTCTGTGGAATCCAGCCCAACTCCTCAGCCTGGCATTCAGAGCTCCCATGAGTCAGTCCCATCTGCCTTACCCTTCCCTCCTGGCTTGCTGTTCTCCATATTCAAGGGCATGACCACCTCCAGACCTTTAGTGTTGCCCCTGGGTTGAATTCCCATTTGCTGTGTCAAAACTCCACTCAAATGCTAAAGACATTTATCCAGTATCTCTCTCTCTCTCTCTTTTTCTCCCTCTTTTGCCCTTACTATTGATCCCTCCCTCCCTCTCTCCCTCTAATGGGTTGCCTGAAGCCTTTATCTCTGAATCCCCCAGTAGCCAGCACAATGACTAGAAACTAGGAGGTGCCTGTGAGCACTTGCCTGAATGAAGGAATGAATGAGTGAATCTATAGTAAGGCCCAGGAAAGTCTGAGCCCAGGGCATTTGGTTGGTGGGAACCTCATCCTCCTGCAATCTCAGGCCACAGCACAGGCTGGGCTGTGCCATCCATAGGTGCTGCTAACAGGGAAACCATGCAGGAACTTCCAGGTGCTGGTGGCCTATAGCATGCTGCAGATGGTACGCAAGCAGGTGCTGCAGGAAAGCATGACTGGTGACGACATACTCCTGGTGAGCACCCTTGGGCCTGCTGGAGGTCCACAGCTTCCCCACCCCATCCCAGGCTGAAAGACCCAGGCTCAGGGAGAGCTAGGCATCGGTACTAAAGTGATGAGAGCTGACATTTATTGAGCACCTACTATGCCCAGGACTGTGCTGAGTGTTTTTAATAGACTAGCCACTCCTCAGAAGGGAGGCAATCTACTTCCATAGTGATATCGTCTCGGAAACCCAAGGAGGGGTTGCCATGAGTCGGGGCCAATTCGATGGCACATAACAACAACAGTAACAACAGCTCTTTTAAGCCTCATGATAAGCCTGAGAAAGAAGGAGCTGTAGTAATAGTCATCATCCTAACTCAACATATAAGGAAACCAAGGCCTTGAATGTTTCTTACCATTAGGTTCAGCTGCCTCAGTCCACTCCTTGGCCCTAGTATCTTCCTATGGCAAAAGACTTAGAGCTTTCCAACATTTAAAAATGCAGCTGAAGTCTTTGTTCAAAAATATTTGACAGTTTCTCAAAAAGTTAAGCATAGAATTACTATATGACTGAGCAATTCTACTCCTAAGTATATACCTTAAAAAATTGAAAAGAGTATTCATACAAAGACTTGTACAAAAATACTTATAGCAGTATTCATAACAGCTAAAAAGTAAAACAATCCAGAATGCCCATTAACTGATGAATGGGTAAATACATGTGGTATATCTATGCAGTGGAATATTATTCAGCCATACAAAAGAGTGAAGCACAATACTTGCTACCATATGGATGAGTCTCAAAAGCATGTTAAGTGACCATAAGAACTAGATAGCGGCTGACTACCAATGCTAACCACTTGGAAAGGGATCAAAATTGGGGATTCTGGTTACAGTAGGTGGAAAAGTATGGACCAAAATTCAAAAACACAAAAATGACCAGAATTACTGGCCAGATAGAAACTGGTGGAACCTCCGAGACTATGGCCTCAGGTTATCCTTCGGGCCTGGAAATGGACTCACTTCCATGGATTGGCTTTTAGCCCAACAGTAGAAAAACCTACAACCAGAACACTGACTCCAGGGAGATGCACCCACCTACCCTAGGGAGATGCACCCCTTGGATCAATCAGCCATGAGACATCAGAGGAGCAGCATTCACGTAGAGGGAAAGCTGGACAGACAGGAATGCACAGATAAGAAGGGCACATGGACCATGGGGAGGAGAGTTTTTTATAATTGGGGATTATGACCAGGGCTGGGAAATCAAATGTTTGTGAACTGTTGAGAATAAAACAAATCTGCTTTGTAAATTTGAACCCAAATCAGAATGAAAAAAAAAAAATGCTAAGTAAAAGAAGCTAGATACAAGAGGTTATGAATTGTATAATTCCGTAACAGGCAAATCCGTAGAGATAGAAAGCAGATGAGTGGTGCCAGGGATTTGCGGGAGTGGGGCATGTAGAAATGGGCTTACTGCTTAGTGAGTAAGGAGTCTCCTTTGGGGTGATGGAAATATTCTGATATTATACAATAGTGTGACTGTGCTAAATACCATTGAAAACCGAAAATTAATTTATTAGTTTAAAAAAAAAGCACTGCCATTGAGTTGATTCTGACTCATAGCGACATGCATTGGGTTTCCGAGGCAGTAAATATTTACAGAAGTAGATTGCCCTGTCTTACTTCTGCAAAGTGGCTGATGGGTTTAAACCGCCAACCTTCTGGTTAGCAGTCAAATGTCTTAGGTATTGCACCACCAGAGCTCCTGAAATGCCACTGAGCTGCACATTTTTAAATGGTTAATTTGGAGGTGTTTTTTTTTTTTTTTTTTTAATTTTATGTTATGCAAATTTTACCTCAATTAAAAAAAAATCTGAGGTGGTACCCCAATTATAAAACACAAAATCATCCTTCCCCCAAGTCTTCCCAAGAAGCCCCTGAGGCATTTGGTGGGAACTCCAGGACTCCCCAGAGTTCAGTATGAAAACTACATTTACCATCCCTTTCCCCAAAATATAAAATTCTAATGGTGATTTTTCAGGCACTGTGCCATGCTGGTGGGGGGTGGGGATTAGGGGGCTTCTCGTTACTGTCATCATGAACAGCAGCTTTCTTCTCTTAGTACTGCAAGCAGCTGTCTGTGCCCAAGTGCACAGAGAGACCTGTTCCCTCCCACCACCACTTTTTCCCTGGATAGGCCTGCAACAATCTCGTTGACCTTGATGCTGATGAGCTGATCTCTGCAGCCTGCATGGTGTATGCTGAGCTCATGCAAAATGATGTAAGTTGCCCATATTATTTGTCCTCCTCCTCCAGGAAGCCTTCCCTGGTCTCCCAAGCTCAACCACAGCCAGGCATTTTCAGCTTCAGAGACATAGTTTGTGCCACACTCTACCACCAGCCCCACCAGATAATGCTCTGTTTGGTCTTCTCCATGGTGCAACTGTTATCTCCCTGAGTAGACTGCTTCCTGGGGACAGGGCCCTCCACCCCTGTGTCCCTACCATGGAGCTGAGCACAGGGCTGGGCACCCAGGGGCTCAAAAGAACGTCACTGAAGAATGAGAGCAACAGACCACTGTCTGTACCCCCTTCACATGATGGATTCCTCTCTTTCCCCCCAGGTTCCTCAGCCATTAAAGGATTTCTTTCTCTGAGGACACCAACACCAACAATGGAAAGGCGCTCCCAATGGATAGGATGAAGGTTGCCCTTCAGCCCTGAAATCAGGATCAAGGCCTATGGGGTGCTAGGGTGAGGGAGTAGATAATACAGCTGCAGTAGAATAAACCTCTTGGAGTAAGATTTGTGGTCGGATGTCTCCTTTGACTGTGGAAGGCCTTGATGGTTGTGGTAGGGATGGGGAATTGCATGGACAAAGACAACAAGAAGAGAGACTTGATGGATAAGAAGAGGGATTGTGAGGGCTAGAGAGAGGGTGCATGCTGGGAAGGGAACATTTTGTCAGCAACGGTCTTAATTTCTTAGGATTGTCATAACAAAGCACCCAAAAGAAGTGGTTTTAAAGAACAGAAAGGCACTCTGGTGGTGTAGTGAGAAAGGCATTTGGTTGCTAACCAGAAGGTCAGTGGTTCAAACCTACCAGGTGCTCTGCAAGAGGAAGATGAGGCAATCTGCTTCCATAAAGATTAGAAACAACTTGATAACAGTAGATTCTGTTGGCTAAAGAACAGAAGGTTATCTCACAGTTCTGGAGGATAAAAGTCTGAATTCAGGGCGTCTATAGACTGTGCTCTCTGTCAGCTCCAGGGGAAGACCTTTCCTTGTCTCTTCCAGCTTCTGGCAGCTCCAGGTATTTCTTGGTGTTCCTTGGCTTTTAGACGCATCTCCACGTGGTATCTGTCTTGCTCCTGTGTATGTGTGTCTCTTCATTTCCATTCACCCCTTTGATAACACACCAGTCAGAAGGGATTAGAATCCATCTTACACTGGTACGACCACGTTAATTTAACTGATAACATCACCAAAGAAAACCTTATTTCCAAACAAGGTCACACTCACAGGTGCGGGGGGAAGGACTTCGTCATATCTTTTTAGAGGAACACAATTCAACCTCTAACAGCAACTTTTCTGTGACTGAGGGTTTTCCAAGTCTGTAGTGGTTCTAGATCAAGAAGCAAATGGTTAAGGGTATAGCCACCTTTGAGAGCCTTCCAGGCTCCTCTGGAAGAGGAGGGACTGACCCAGGCCTTTACTCCCTCCGTTGCTCTCAATCCCACACACAAATCACACAATTAAGTTGTCTTTCCAGAGTTTCCCCAGCAGTCTTTGGAAGGACACGGCCCAAGCATCTGACTAGCACAGATACCCCTCTGGGACAATTAATTGCGCCTTCATTTCTCAGCCTGCAAATGTCTCCTCAAGGTAAATTCTTTTTTTCAGCCTTGCCCAAGTTTTTCCCTTGTGCAGCAGCTCAGTTTCTCCCTGGGAAGAGTCACATCCCACCTGCTACCCCCCTGCCCAGCCTGCCCCAGGTCCTGACTGGGTGCTCTGACAGGTGCCCTGAAGGCAGACACAAAGCTTGCCCAGAAGGTGCTGAAACTACAAAGGGGCTAGGCTGGCCCAGTGCCCTCATAGCTGCTCAGTGGGCATATGCCTGTGACGTGAGCTTGTGCACATGTGTGTGCGTGCACACACACACACACAGCCCTGCCCAGTGACTACATTTTTTTTTTTTTTTTTTAAGGAGGGATCCATTGGTTTTGTTATGGATTCTGGTCCTTAGGGGTAACCATCCTGCTCCCTCATCAGCCATCTTACCCCTTCTTTCTGCTTTCATCCTTCACCTTCAGTGACCATCACTCAAAAGACACCATGTCCCCAGTTAGTGCCTGGTCTCCTACCCCTCAGATGACAACCTCCATCCACAGTTGGCTCTGAGTTTCTCTGGCTACTGCATCTGTGACAAGTGAGGGTTACTAAAGAATGTGGTCCTGCTTAGCTTTATGTTCTCAAGACAGTTAATTTAAGTACAAGTTCCTGTGTAGGCCTCAGATCTCCAAGAAGGAAACTGTGTCTGCATTTTGCTGAAGAACCAGAGTAAAAGACACCTTCATGAGCTAGTAGTGACCTTAGGAAGAGAAACGTCAATAAAAACATCAGATACACATTTTTTTTAATTTAATTTTTTTTTTCCTAATGGTTCCTTTGGTGTGCTGGCATTAGTTGGCTTATGATTTTTGGCTGAAATATATACACCATGCCAAACATCTATTTCAGAACAAAAAGTTCCAAAAACTCATTTCTAGGCTAACGGTTTTCAAACCTGTTTCCAAAAATCAGTAGGTAGAATCCTATTATTACAAAATTCCATAATCCCCATCATTGGTATTTGAGTGGATACCTCGCCCCACCAGGTAGATGAAAACTAGGCTCTGCAAGTCCAGAGCTTATTACCAGTAGGCCTGAGCTACCTCCCTAATGTGGTAGCCCAAGGAGTTTCTCCATCCTGGTGACCCTGGTACTGTCACTATGAACTCCCTGAGAAGTCTAAGGCCCCCACAATATGGAGCTGGAGCCCCAGTCCCAGAGGGCAAAGTGGCAAGGCTGGCAACACAGTTCCTATACTAAAAGGAATGTAAACTCTAGGATTTCAGTATTTCCCACAATTCCATGTCTGGCATAGACCTTGCTAGGAAAACAAAACAAACATTCTATGAAAGCTTGAATTGGCCCTGTCCCTTCCATGACTTCACCTCCACCTCTTCTTTCTCTCTTGTTCTAAATCTCCTCCCTGGAAGTCATTTCTTCCCCTTTCCCTTGCCATCTTGAATAGTGGTGGGTGTGGTGAGTAATGATGGTGGTGATATCAATGATGATGGTAGCAATGAGGATGAAGCAATGAAGCCCACTTTTTATTCCTAGAGTCAGGATAATGGCCCAGAAATAGCTTCACAGAGGCACCATGTAGAAATCTCCAAGTTCTCTGGGCCCAGAATCTATGTTTCTCTCCTCAGAGAGGGAGAAAAGAAGTGGGCTTCTGAGTTGGAGCCCCTGCACCCACCCTCAGGCTGTAATCTGGCTAGAATCATGATCATTGATGGAGAAGGAGCACTCCACATCTGCAGAGGAGAAGACAAAGCTAGCAGGAGAGACCTCTACTGCCCAGGACCCAACCCCATCGATGTGCCTACACCTTAAGTTTAGAGCCCTGGCCTCACGAAAGGAAAAGGGAAGAAGGAAAATGAGAAAGAAGAAAAAAGGGACGTTTCTGAAAAATTTGGGAGGTAGTAAGATAGGAGGGAATGTGAGGTTTCCTTTTCAACTAACAGAAGGTTGTTATTCACATTAGGCGCCATCAACAGAGTCCACTAGTGTGGGCTGAATATAGCAAAGTGATCAGTGGTACCTGTGCAGCTGACCCTCAGGTTGATGCTTCTTGTTGATGTATTTCCCAAACCATTTCCCCATCCCGGTCCCAACACATATATATACCCCATACATTCACACTTCACTCTCTGGGTATCCTTGATAGTTTTCTTATTCAACCTACTGAAATGTAACTTTGTTGGAAGTCCCTTCCTTTTCCCTTACTGCATCAAAATTAATTTTTTTCCCTAATAGTTCCTTAGGTGTGGTGGCATCGGTTGGCCAACAAACACACACACGTACACACAGATACACTTTCAATTCATCTCCAAATCCTGCCAATTCTACCCCTGCATGTATCAGTTGCTCAGTTCTCTAACTGCAGAGAGGAAGGTGGTTTGAGCACACCCTCTGGACCTCGCCCCACCAGGTAGATGAAAACTAGGCTCTGCAAGTCTAGAGCTTATTACCAGTAGGCCTGAGCTACCTCCCTAATGTGGTAGCCCAAGGAGCTTCTCCATCCTGGTGACCCTGGTACTGTCACTATGAACCTCCCTGAGAAGTCTAAGGCCCCCACAATATGGAGCTGGAGCCCCAGTCCCAAAGGGCAAAGTGGCTAGTTTTCTCCAATCTCACCCTCTCGCTGACCCCTTTGTGGTCTGAAGCTTCAGAGGAAGGGCATGGTGAGGACAAGGAATGGGGATGGATCTCCAGAGGTCAGGCACATGGGCTGTGAGCCCAACCCTGATAAAAATCACAGCTGCTACAACAGAGTGATTACTAACCCTGTGCTAAACACTTTTTGGAGTCCCGGGATGGCACAAATGGCTAAGCACTTGACTACTAGCTGAAAGGTTGGTGGTTCGAACCCACCCAGAGTCTCCTAGGATGATAGGCCTGGCAATCTGCTTCCAAAAGGTCACAGCCTTGAAAACACTATGGAGCAGTTCTATTCTCACACATGGGATTGCCATGAGTTGGAATCAACTTGACAACAACTAACAACAACAAAACCTTTCTAGGCTTTTTCTCACATAATCCTCAAACTCATAAGCTAGGTGCAGTCATTACCTTCTCTTTACTGCTAAGGAATCTGAGACCCAGGATTACACAGCTGGTGATGGCCAAGGCAGAATCTGAACTCCAACAGATGAGCCCCAGAGCCACTGCTATTAACACTACTCTATTTGTTCTGGGACAGCCATCATATTCACCCCTTTCCCTACACATACCTGGGGTCTGCCATCCCCCAACACCAGTGCACACTGAATCTCCTGTCTGGTCCTCTGCAGGGCAGTCCTCCATCTCACAGGTCACCCCTGCTCTTGGCGTCTAAGGACCCAGGAGGGGCCAAGATGTCCCAGGGCTGGACTGTGGGGAGGGAGACGGACAGGAAGGCTATCCTCCTTCCCTATGCTTCCCTATCCTGTTTTGACCCCAGTGAGTCTAGGGGAAGGCCAACATACAGCCACGTTTACTACATCTTGTTTTGAAAAATGGTTCAGGCAGTTCTGGACAATCATTCTGCAGGACTAGGGCTGGGCTCGTGCACTGGGGTTACAAGGAGATCCATCTTCAGGGTTGAGATGAAGTAATCATGATGGCATTGGCAATCCAGACAGGCAATGGAGTGGCTAAATCTGGGAGGATAGAAAGGACTAGGTGTGTGAGGTGAGATCCACTTTGGCTCTGGGAAAGGGGGGGTGGAAGGGCAGGGTGTGATGTGGAGTTGAAGAGAGTGGTGCAGGACTCACCACCCACCCCTGCCCCTGCACACCCATCTCAAGACCAATCCCAACGGCAGCTGGGAGATGGGGTGGAGCCAGATCAAGGTGGAGAGAAGGAAATTCCAGTTAGTGCCAAGTGCTGCTCTGCCACATGCTGACCATGGGCCACACTGCCCAGGAGGGTACTGCATTTATTTCTGAGACTTCAAACAAAAGCTCTAGCATCCAACTGTCCTGCCAGCCCTGGGGCTAGGTGAGCCTGGAGTGAGGAAGAGATTAGCAACTGGGAATGAAGGAGGTCGGTCAAGGGAGGCAGTGGGATATTACGGGATGAAGGGGCAGAGTAGGAGGCTAGAGTCACATTAAGTAGCTTTAATCCTGGCTGCACATTTGAATCATCAGGGGAGATGTTTAAAAATAACTAATGCCCAAGGCCCACCAATTAAATCAGAATATCTGGGGGGTGGGGCCAGGGCACCGTATTTTTAAAAGCTCTCCCAGGTGATTCTGTGTGCAGCCAGGGCTGAGAACCATGGAGTTTGGAATAGGAATCCTATGGAGATGATTAGCTGGTCTGACCCCCTGCTAGACATGGAGGTTGCCTAGGTCTAGGACAGAGAGGGACTTGCCCAAGGTCACACTGAGAGTGAATTGTTGCCCAAAGAGGACAGGAGTGGCTATGCTGGCCACTGTCCTGAATGGACCTAAGAAGTAGAGCTTGTCTCTGCACCCAACTCCCCTACACACCACACACACTGATGTTCATTGCTGGACCACATCGAAGCCCTGGGCTGCCCTCTCCCCACAGGCTTTTTTTAGCTGGACCTCCCCAACTACCCATCTTAGAGCCCTTTAACCAAATGACTGCAGAATTAAGCATTCCAACTTCTTTTCTGAACCAGCATATAAAACAACCTCTTTAGGGAATTAATAAGTACCCAAGTCCCAAAGACCTGACCCTCACCTTCAGTGATATGAAAATGGTCCCTGAACACCCACAGTGCAGCATTCAGAGGCTGGGAGCAAATGATATGCAAATATATGTGATCGTTATGCAAACAAGGGCAGCCCTGGATTAATGGCCTCCATCCTTCAACCAGACAGCAGCTGTCTCTTTAGGTACAGGCATGGCTGACATGGAGGCCAGAATTGTCTCCTGTCAGAAGCATCCTGAGGAAGGGTCAGCTCTCAAGGCAAGAAGAGAGATCATTCTGACACCTGGCTTGCTGATACTTTGCTCTGAGAAATCTAGGATGGGGTGTCTGTCAGACGAGCAAGATGTTCTTCCCTGTGACTGGGCTCTATGTCCAGGTACCAGGTTCAATGTGTGGCGCTGAGCTTTGGGAGAGACAGTGCTGGTGATAGGGATGGTGGAGGTGGTGGAGATAATTGTTGAGATAATAGTGGAAGTGGTAGGGTTGGAAATAGTTGAGAAGATGGCAGAAGTGGAGAATGGTTAAAGTCCTGTTAATGGTGGACAAGAGAGATAATGGCAGAGGTGAAAATGGCTTGGAGGACATGGTTGCTGTGGTGGTGGTGAAGGCAAATATAATGAGGGGAATGGTAGTAGTGGTGGTGGTGGTGATGGTGGTGATGGTGATGGAGTTGATCTTGGTATGATGCTGTGGATGAGGGTGGACATGACAAAAGTAATATTAATGATAATGATAGTGGACAGGATGGCAATGAAACAAGGGCAGTGGAAGCCATGATGACAGTCATGATGATGATGATGATGATAGTGATGATGATGATGCGGGCAGTAGAAAATAATGGCAATGACAGGTAATGGTGGTAACAGTGAAGATGATGGCAGAGGTACAAGTAATAGAAGCAATGGCAAAGTTGTGGGGTGAAAGTCATTGTAGTGACCAAGATGACATGAGTGGTGGAGAAGGAATAGAGAAGGTGAAGATGATGAGGGAGGAGTTGTTAAAGATGGGGTCCCAAAATTCTGAAACTCAATAAGGGAGGATATTGGGACCTATCAGAACAAAGGCAAGGGGAAGGAGGGAAGGAACTTGAAGAAGAGATACAAGGTCTGTTTGAGATGTGGAGAAGAAAACCAAGGCTCCCAACCATAGCTCTAATGAAAGCTCAGAGACAATATCTAACTTCTCTGTCCTTGGCAAAAACTCAGCTACTTATCCCAGTTCCACTCAGTGAGGAAGGCAGGCCTGAGGTCTTCAAGTGACCTTAGAGGTGACCTGTAGTTGAATAAATCACCATCCCCCATTGGGCCTCTGTTTCCCTCTCTATGAAATGGGAGGAAGAGTGAAAACCAAGTGAATGAGTGAGCTCGTTCTCTCTTTCTGGGACAGCAGAGGCCTTACCCACAGAGACCCTATGGCTGTGTATATGCAGTGGAACGAAGTTGCTTTGTGTGGGGGGTGGCAGTGGGACAAATATCAGGAAGTCAAAGGCACATGGTAACTGGGGCTTGAGAGGCACCAGGAGAAATCAAAAATAGTCTCTTGTCACTCCTACACCATGGCCCAGATCCTCTCCACTTCTCATCACCCTCACCTTAATCTTACCTAGACCATCACAATGAATGTTCCAGGAGCTGTCCAGCCTGACCCTGTCCTCACAGCTCAACCCCAAGAAGGCTGCAGAGTAAACCAGTTTTAGTCCACGGACTCAGGAGACAGACAGACCTCAGGTCAAACTCCAGCCCTTTCACTTAATAGCTGTGTGACTTTAGACAGTACACTTACCCTCTTTGAGCCTCTGTTTTCTCACTTACAAATTAGGAATAAAAATACCTACCTTACAGACTGTAGTGTGGATATGTCTAGTAAGTGTTTAGTCCAGAAAACTCTGGACTGTCAGGAAGATGCTGCAGGAAACAGATGCACCACTATCATTTATACTTTAACATGAGAAGTGGTAGCCACCGCAGAGAGGGCCTCTCCAGGCACTACAGCCACAAAGCACAGTCTCGGGTAAGACATTTCCTCCTTTCTGTTGAACTTGCATTTGCGTGTTATATACTGCAGAGGGCGCTCTTCCTTCACAGTTCAGGTCTCCACCTGCAGGGAGAAGGCACCTGCCCAGGTTGTGAGAGTCACTCTTTGCAATCTGTGAGCTCTGGCTGGGGCCATGTTGTTCATGGCTCTCAGAGGTCCTAAGCCTTCCACTCTGGCTGCAAATTTACCAGCAGAGAAACCTGCCAGAACTCTGTTGGATACCCTACTGGGAAGGAAGCTTGGGAATAGGGGAGCCATCTGGTCCCCCTGGAAGCAACTCTCAGTAACCTCAGAGCTCTGTGAGTAGGTGTGGTGTGTATCTCTACTCCCCTTCCTCAGCCCAGGATCCTCCCCTTTCTTATGTACATGCATACACTCACTGTGGGCTAGTGTGATTCACTGTGTGCAGTGATGATCATCCTAATAGCCTCAGTGATGGCTCCCATTTACCTGGGGTTGCCTGAGGAGAGTGGGGAACTTGGACAAGTCATCTCTCCAAAAGGTAATGTCAGCTTGTAGGGGACCTGTCTGTCGGCCTCTTCGGGCTCCCACTGGTCTTTATCCCATCCATGACGCAGGCACACCAGGGCCTACTGCTCTCACCAGCAGGGGCTCTGCTCCAGGACTCAGGCCGGCCAGGCACGGGAGCAGCTGCACTAGGCCAGGTACTCCCGACACAGGGTCAGCCAGCACTGTCACTGGCTGTGACCAAGGTTCCACAAGGGGCTGGAGTCAGAGGCTGCCTATTTTCTGGAGCCAATTTCCAACCATTTCCTGTTTCACACTGTGAAAAACCATCCAAGGAGCAGTGTCCAACAGAAACATAATGTGAGTCACAAATACAGATCACATATGAAATTAAAAATTTTTTTAAATAGCTCAATTAAAAAAGTGAAAAGAAACAAGTGAAATTTTAGTAACATACTTTATTGAACCCCCAAAATTCATAATATTGTTTCAGCATGTAATCAATATAAAAATAATTCATGAGATTTTTACTTTCGGGGACACTAAGTCTTTGAAATGGATCTTCATTTAAGTGAAACAGATTTGAAGTACTCGGTAGACACATGTGGCTCGTGCTTCCGTATTGGACAGGGCAGACCTAGTCACTCACACTTATTATGGTCTGGTACCCAGTGCTCAATAAATGTGTGCTGACTGATTTACAGGCTGATACTCTCTAGGAGAGCTCTAGTAGCTGTGGCTGAGGCCTCTAATGAGCTTTGGGCCTCTACCAAGAGCCCAGGCCATACATAACTCTTCCAGCTAGGAACCCCTGGGAACCTCCTGGGGAAGTGGTGAGCCTCAGCCCAGACCCCTGGCTCACAGCTAGATGGGGCCACCAATTCCTGCATGGAGTGAGTGGGTGGGTCACTGTCTCACAGGAAGCTGCTCTCTGGGGCAATCCCCTGCAGAGGGGACATCAGGTGCCTTCTTCAAATCCCATCCTTAGGCAACCATCTGCACCTCTAGAACTCTTGGCCCTGGCTCACGCTCCCTCCTGATGGCTGGAATGACCCCCTGTATAATGGGAGGGACTTTGTACAGCCTGAGAAGGGAGTCAGTGTTTAGATTGTGGGAAAAAAGGGGGTCAGTGAAAGGGGTCCAGGAAGGCAACAGTGTGAGCAAAGGTCTAGAGGTGGAATTGGAGGGATAGGAGATGATGGAGAGCCAAGAGGGACCCAGAGGAGAATACATTAGTGGTTGTTGGTCTTGGAGATGCTGGGATGGAGGAGGAGGGTGTTGCTAGATACCAAGATTGAATGACCTGGAGCTCTTGTTCTCTGAACTGGGGACATAATGTAATGACAGGGTTTGGGGCACATTACCTGGGGCCTATACAGAAAGGACTGTGAAATGGGAGATGGGTGAGGAAGTATATACTCTGAGGTCACTGAAAGTGTGGGCAGGAACCAAAGGCACTCCTGACCATCTGTGGTTGGCCCCAGACAGGATTAGCTGGGTGGGCCCTAAATCCAATGACTAGTGTCCTTATAAGAGACAGGAGAGGAGAGGCACAGAGACAAAGAAAAAGGCCATGTGAAGATGGAGGCTGAGATTAGAGTGGTACAGTCCCATGCCAAGGAAAGCCTGGAGCCACCATGAGCCAGGAGAGGTAAGGAAGGATTCTTCCCCTAGAGCCTTCAGAGGGAGTGTGACCCTATTGACCCCTTGATTTCAGACTTCTGACCTCCAGAACTGTGGGAAAATCAATCTCTGTTGTTGGAAGCCACCCAAGTTGTGGTCATTTGTTATAGCAGCCCTAGGAAATGCATAGTTGTCTAAGTAAAGCAGGAGGGCACGAAGTTCACCTTCCACCGACGTGGGGAATGCTGAGCTGTGCCACACGGTGCCCCCTTGTGAACTAGGGCTCTCACTTCCCCAGCTGTGGTCACTGATGATTCACAGCCGAGTCCTCCCCTTACACTGCTCTCAGCCAGAGAAAGCTGTCTCACCGAAACTCACATCCCCTCCCTGGGGGCAGCCCCATGCAGTGCCTGCTCCGGGTGGGCACAATGGCCAGGTCCTCTTGCCTCACTCTGGGGCAGCTCTGCAGGGCAGCATCGAGGCCCCAGAGGCTTCATGGACTTAAACGTGACAACATGACAGCTCACCTCCCCCTCTGCCCACCTCTGCTGCCTTCACTCCCGCAGGCTGCAGGCATGATCCTAGAGCCCTCCCACTCACATTCCTACCTGCAAATCTGCATTGCAGGGTCTGCTTCCAGGTGTATCCGTTTCCTATGGCTGCTGTAAACAAATTTCCACACACTCAGTGCCTGGAAACATTTATTTCCAACAGTTCTGGAGGTCAGAAGCCCTAAATCTGTTCCACTGGACTACAGTCAAGATTTCAGCAGGGCTGGGTCCTTCTGGGGGCTCTAGGGGAGACTTTGCTTCCTTTCCTTTTCCAGCTTCCCAGACTACCAGCATTCTTTGGCTGTGACCTCTTCCTTGCATCACTCCAACTCTAGATTCTATTGTCACATCACCTACATTCTTCTCTGACCTTCTTGCTTCTCTCTCAGAAAGACCCTCATGATTACACTTCTAGTTTACCTGAAACATCCCAGATAATCTCGCCATCTCAAGATTCTTCACTGAATCACATCTGCAAAGTCCCTTTTGAAGGTAACATTCACAGGTTCCAGAGAATAGGACATGAATATCTTTTGGGGGGTGGAATGGAGGGGCATTATTCAGCCTCCCACAGCAAGGAACCAACTTAACAACTTTGCCCATTAAGTTAGGTGCCCAGTGTGGCATTCCTTCTCTCAAGGGCAGAGCAACTCCATCAGAAGACAGTAAGCAGGGCATGCCTATGGAAGACGGTCCTTGGGTGCCACAAATGGTTTGTGCTTGACTACTAACCGAAAGGTTGGTGGTTTGAACCCAGCCACAAGTGCTGTGGAAGGAAGGCCTGGTGATTTGTTTCTGTAAAGATTATAGCCAAGAAAACCGTAAGGAGCACAGTTGTCCTCGGAAACACGTGGCATCGCCCTGAGTTGGAATAAACTGGACAGCAAGATGCTTTTTTGTTTGATTGGCTTTTCTTGTCTAAGAAAGGGCTACCTCTAGAGGCAGGGCACCCCCCAGTCCTGATGGTGTATAATAGCCAGCTTCCAGAAAGGCTGAAGCAGGCTGGGGTATCACTGAGAGGGCAATGCTTGCCCTCTCTTTTTGCTTCCTCTCTAAACGTATCTCATCTTTCAAGACTTGACTACTCCAAGAAGCCTTCCTCAGCCCAGACCCAACAGCTGTCTCTTCTCTGGCCTACCACACCGGCTGATGCCTCCATTTGTGCACGTCTTATGGCCTGCTGCATGCATCTGTCCTTGCATTCTGCATTCTCTGTAGGCTGTGAGGATAGGGACCAAGCCTTTCTCATTTTGTCATCCCTTTTAATGCCGAGCATAGGGTCTGCTCCCCTGGAGAGTGGAGGTCTTGTCTACTGCCCATCAATCAAACAAATGCTTGCAGAACAAGCTGACTGATGCCTCCCAAGGAGGAAGATGGAAATGCAGGCTGAGGTGCTCTGGGGAGGGACCAAACTCCCCTTCCACCCAGCTGGTGGAGTGACCTGCTACTGCTCCCGTGGGTCCACTGCTTCCTTGCTCTGGCTCTGAGCAACTCCACAACCAACTCCCAGCTCACCTTTTCCCCACCCCCAGGTACCTCTCAACAGTTCTCTCCTGTCTTGTACTTTTGGCATACCTATACTCTCTATCCCTATTTCCTTGTCTCTCATTCTTCCCATCACCCACTCCTCTTTGGCTTCTGCCTCTTTATCCCATTGAAACCACCCTCCCCAATGTCATCAACAACATCCTCGCTGACCAATCCAAAGGGCATTCAGTCCTTACCATGCTAAGACTCTCTGCTGCCTCTAACCCTGGTAGCCATGCTCTCCGGCTGCTTGGTCTCTCCATGGGAGGGCATTTTCTGATCTTGAAGTAAACTTGGCCCACATGTGGGTAAGACTAGAAGGCCAGGAGGATTAACATCCCAGGAATAGCCCTCGGCAACCAGGATGGATGTTGGTGGATAAATACCCCCACTTCCTCACCTCTCAATGGGATGATTCTGAGGTGTGTTCCGTACAGCCTCACAGGGGCCCCAATGGACTAAGCCCCACTTGTCCACAGTAGTATTGTGCCCATTAATACACCTATAGGGGAGCTCTGGTGGCATACTTTCTAAGGCATTTGACTGCTAACCAGAAGGCTGGTGGTTCAAACCCACCAGCCACTCCTTGAAAGGAAGGTTGGGCAATCTACTTCTGCAGTGATACCACCTCGGAAACCCAAGGAGGGGTCACTATGAGTCGGGTCCAACTCCACGGCAGTGTGTTTGGCTTTCGTACAGTGAGTTTCAAGGAGCTCTGGTGGCATAGTGCCTAAGGCATTTGACTGCTAACCAGAAGTCTGGCAGTTCAAACCCACCAGCCACTCTGCAGAAGGAAGACTGGCCAATCTACTTCCATAAAGAAACCCAAGGGGATTGCTATGAGTCAGAATTGACTTGATGGAAGTGAGTTTTGTTTTGTTTTGTTTTGTTTTATGTTGACTTTTCTCTCTTCCCTGTCTCACTTCCCTACTCCTTCATGGACTCCTTAGGATTACCTCCCAAACAAATGAACTCACCCAAATCTGCCAAACTGCCTGTTGGGGGTGTGTGGGGGGTGGGGAACAAACTAAAGTAACCTATCAGATCATGTTACCCTCTTCATTGCCCACAAGAAAAGACCATGTTCCTTTACTCAGTAGCAAAGTCCTCAGTGATGCTGGCCCTTGTCTGCCTCTTCTGCACCATATCTCTCCTTTCTCAGCCTTATGCTTTATACTCCAGCAGCACTGTACTACTTGTGGTCACCACGGCTATCCACACCGACAGCTATGCCCCCTCCACACCCTGGCTCCTGCCCTCTTCACGCCTTTTCATTACTCTTTCACACTGCTGCTTTATATCTCTCTGAGCATTTCATCTGGGAAGGTTTCCCTCTCAAATATGGAGGTTAATCCTTAAGGTGAGCATGGTTTTTTTTTTTTTTTTTTAATTTTTATTTTGATTTGAGTGAAAGTTTACAAAGCAAATTCATTTTCCATACAGCAATTAATACACATTTTGTTTCATGACATTGACTGCAACTCCCCACAATGAAACAGCTCTCTTCCCACTTTCTCCTCATAGTTACCTCTTCCCTATGTCCTTCCCTCCCATGAACTCCTGACCCCTGAGATGTCTCCCTGTGCAAATACTGCTTTTCTGTTCTCCCACAAATGATCACTCCAAGGAGTGTATCTACCTAACGCAAATGTTCACCCCATATGCCTATCTATTGCTTGGCTGGAAGTCACAAGAGTGAGTTCAGTTCTAGACCAGAAGGGTAACTAGGGCCATCATCCTGGGGGTCTCACCAGGCTCTATCAGACCAGCAAACTTGGTCTTTTTTTTTTTTTTTTTATGATTTTGAGTTTTGTTCCACATTGTTCGCCCCCTGCCCCCATACTGGATCTCTTGCACAGATTCCCCTCCAAGTGTATGACAGTGGTAGCTGGGCACCATCTAGTTCTTCTGGTCTTATGGTCATATAGGCTGAGGATCACCTATATGTACCAGTCCCTCAGACCAATTGTTTCCATGCATCTTTTGCTTTTTTCCATTCTTCTTTGCTCTGTATGAGACTCTCTGTTGCATCTAGATGGCCATTTGCAAGCTTTTAAGACCCTAGTCACTATGGTGAACATGGTTTTGAAGTCAGCTACAAGGAAGAGCTAACCAGGATGGAGTGGAGTGTTGGTTCAGTGTCAAGCCCTACAAGGCCCAGTGAGACCTTGGCCTGGGGAGGCTGCAGTAGGCAGCTATGTGTCCAGCCCTGTGGGCAGGCCATTCCCCTTGCCTAGAAGTGGGCTGAAATCAGTGTGCACTGACTCTCAAGAGTCACATTTGTGCACCTCTTCCTAATTCTGCTTTCAGTGACATCATATTGATAGCAGGACTTTAAACTAGTTTGAATCAGTTCAGTCATGGCTGATGCAGTGAAATTGGGACAGATCTAAATTTGTAAAATGTGGAGTACTGGAACAGTAACCACAATGGGGAAAATTACGAGCTGAAGCCCTGGAATGGAAGCTTGGAAGAGGCATAGTGAGCCCTTTCAGGAACCTGATGTAGGAAATTGGATTATTTCCAGGACTGTGGAGAGCAACACATATTCAAAGCAGCACACTCAAGCTCCCATCTTTGAGGTGGGCACCATTGTTTACGACTCTGCTGTTCAAAAGGTTTGGTTGCTATAAAACACACATGCTGCCCTCGTTTTCTAAAAGGAAAATTAAGTTTCTAGCAGGACACTGAACTGAAACTTTTCCTCTACTGGCTATCGTTTTGGTGCACCCACATTTTACAAATTCAGGTCAGTTCAATTTTGCTTCATCAGCCATGTCTGAACCAGAAAGAACAAGTTCAAAGCCCTAGTTGGTAGCTTGAAATCAACCATAGTTGGAGTATTTACACCATAAACATTGGCAAATGCTACACATCATGGCTTCTTTTTTTGTCCAGAGAGCTGCCATTGCCTTCATCCACCGATCTTCCTACCTGCGGCTCCCAAACGCAATAAAATCCTGAGCATGTCTATTGGTCTAGAGCTTTTGCTCCAGATCCCAGCTCTGAACCTCCCTCAATGGGCAGGGCAGCATCAGCTTGTGGGAGCCAAGGGTTGGTCAACTGGGCAGCATAGTGCCAAGGTAGATGTGGACAGGAGCCAGGAGCCAGAGTGCAATTGGGTGAGCTGGAAACCAGAGCATGGAACTTCAGGAGAAGGGTCAAGGGTATGTGTGTGTGTGTGTGTGTGTGTGTAGAAAAGAGAGATTCCAAGAGATGGACAGAGACCAAGAGAAACAGTGAGACACACCAAGGAAGAGATGGAGAGACACGGAGAGACAAAGCAGACACAGATCAAACAAAAAACCACAGGGGGAGAAAAGAAGCCAGTTTGAGAGACAGAAACAGAGAGAGCCAAGGGTGGAAACAGAAGACTCCAATGACACAAGTGAGAACTGGGGAGTGAGGAGCAAAGAGAGCAGCAGGAGAGGGCGCAGGAGGGTGACCAGGCCAGGTCCAGTGCCACCTGCTTCTGTTTCATGCCACCTTGTGGTACATAGAGATAGCTCGAGAGAGAGGACCAAAGGCCTCCCAGAACAAGATCTTTGGAGCTTTCCCACTCCAGTCATCCTTTGGTGTCAATTACATACTTGGATTCAAAGATGCAAATGTTTGATTGCTCCTCCAATTCAGGCACTAACTCCCTCAGTAATTCAATAATGCATTGCCCTATTACTCACATGATGAGCAATTTTAAATTAGGTAAAAAAATATTTCAGCAATTAAATTGCTAAGTGATTTGATTATTTCTGAAAGAAATTCCCTCATAATGCTCCTTTGAGTTTTTTATTCTCCTTTCTTAAATCAATTGGTAAATTTAGGGACACACAGATTTAGGGGTCTGCAGGGAGGCTCTATCTGGAGGACTTCGGCACATCCTTGAGGTTAGGGTTCCCAGCTTCAGGCCCTTTACCCTGGCCCAGTGGAGTGCTAAAGTCAGCTTACAGTGGCTCTCAGGAACCAAATGTGCATATCACTTCCCAATTTTGTGTTCAGTGACATCACTGAAATTAGCCATGGTGGGAGTATTTACACCATAGAAACTGGCAACTGCTACAAATCAGAGATTCTTATTTTCCTTCAGAGAGTCGCCTCTGTCTTCACTCACCTCTCTCACCCGTCTCTAATCTATGGTTCCCAAATGCCATGAAACCTGAGCATATCTGTGAATACACAGCATTTGCTCCAGTCATGGCTCTGAACCTTCCTCAAGGGGAAGAGCAGAATGAACTTGTGGGTGGGGCAGGGGTCAATTGGGCATCATGATACCAAGAACCCTTCCCTGGCCTTTGTCTCAGGGACCCTTGTTTCTCTCCTTCAAAGCAGTATATACTGGAGGGAAGAGCTTCTACTTGAATGTGAGGAGAATCTCTCTAAATCTCAGGCAAGGACACAGGCTTAGAAAGGGAAGTGACTGGCTCTCAGTCACCCTCGGCAGGTTTCCTGGGCTCCAGTTTAGTGTCCCCTTGGCTAGTCTAAGCTGCTCAGATTTGAGTTCCAGAAAGTTTGTTGTGTTCCTTCTACATAATAGAAAAGTTTTGCTACTGTTTCTTTCACTCTATTGCCTTCTCTGACAGTTAAGTCCTGGTGACTAGTGGTCCTTTGTGTCACCCACCTTCAGGGATATTAAAAAAAAAAAAAAAATTACTGCCGTGGAGTCGGATCCAACTCATAGTGACCCCTCCTTGGGTTTCTGAGGTGGTATCTCTATGGAAGTAGATTGCCCAACCTTCCTTCTGAGGAGTGGCTGGTGGGTTTGAACTGCCAGCCTTCTGGTTAGCAGTCAGATGCCTTAGGCCCTAGGGCAAATTAGGGAGGGGAGGAGCCAGGGAAGTGGGAGACTTAAGCTGGGAGGAGGAGAGGGAAAGGATTGAGAGAAATGTTGAAGACGGATTTCAAGAGTCACCGTGGAATGTGAGACTTGATCTTCCCTTCCAAATTGCCAGTAAATTCAACATTATCACTGATGTTTTTGAGTGAGTGAAACTTAGATGGGGTGAATGGTGGCAGTTTCAAGAGAAGGGTGAAGGACCAGTTCCACTGGTTGCATGTGGAAGGGACTAAGTACTTTGTGGAGGAGGACGGGCTGGGGCAGAACTACAGACTTCCATGGGAGAAGGTAGGTCCTCACCCCTCTGCTCGCCTGGGAAGTGGCTCATTCAGGAAAAACCATTTCAAGTCTATCCAAAGCATGTGCCTCAACTTACCCTTGTGAGGAAGACAAGGACCAGGTCCCGACCCATGAGGAAGTGCACTGAGGTCAAGTAAATAAAAGGGACAAACATAAACCCTAACCCCATCCAAGACATATTTGCAGTGCTGGGAAACTGTTTTTTGGATCTCAGCTATGCCAAATGTTAGCTACAGAGCTCCAGCACCCCGAAGCACAGACTGATTCAGAGACTGATCTCATTTATGAAGAGAAGAGACCCTCGGCCTAGAAGACTCTCCTCTGCAAACGTTGTTTTCTGTCGCATCAGCCTGGTGAAATGGTCAGGGCTTCTCTTCATAAAGAGACCCTCACCAACCACAGTTCTACACAGAGGAGGTGTTCTTCTCCAAAACTGACTGCAGATACCCAACTCTGAGGGGAGGACTCTGTTCTAGACAGCTGGGTTTCTCTCTCTCTCTCTTTTATTCTCTCTCTCTCCCCTTCTCTTCTACAATCTGGACCCTCAATCCCCACCACCTAACTAGCCCACAAAAAACAGCTAAATAGAGTCCCTTTATTCCCTGACTCCTACAAATTGGCCACAAACTGTCCATTGACATTAATTCCTCAGCTTAGTCATTCCAGTTATGAGGCAGCTGCTGCTCCTGGAACGTCACTGGCAGCTCTCAAGCCATCTGTGGTGGGGTCTGCATACAAGGTAGATACAGGATTGAGAGAGCAGGTAAGAAGGTGTGAAACCAGCATGGATTTTGGAATCAAAGAGACTAAGGTTCAAATCTTAACTTCACCACTTCCTAGTTCTGTGACCTCAGGCAAGTTACTTAACCTCCCTAAGCCTCATCATCTTTATCTGTACAATGGGACAAATATTGCCAGGCTCATAGGACTGCTGGGATGATCAACCAAGAGACTAGGTATCAAGCTTCTAGCCAAGGCTTGGCACAGAGGGAGAATTTGATGGCTGTCAGTTCCCCTTCCTTCACAAAAAGTTATTCTTTGCCTGTCTTGCAAATAGAACAGAAACAAGAGTTACGATGCCTGCCCCAGAGAGCGGTTTTACTGAGATTTGTAAATTCAGTGGCTCATACTGGACACAGTATGTGTCCATATACCCTGGTCCTGACTCTCTTCTCTGACATTGCAGTGCTGTCAGATGTGCTTCCTGGATGAACCACACACACACACACACACACACACACGAACACGAGCACATGTGAACACAGGAACATACACAAAGGTGTACCAACTCACACACACATGCATTCCAAGATACTTGCCCATACAGAGACATTCTCACTAACATAGAAACACAGACGCATCAGCCATGCACAAACTCACCAAGACATGCAGACACACACAAGCACTCATACACAGACACACCAGAATGGACACAAGCTAGATTACTGATGCACAAGGCCATGCAGACTCAAAGATAACACACACACACACATGCATACGAGGGTATGCACACATTGGTTGGCTGGGGCGCAGGTGCACAGACCCACAGGCTGACTGAGGCACAAAGAAACAAGTCGAGCCTGGCTTTCTGTTTTTCCCTCCTGGAAAAAACTAGTCCAGGCCCTAGTTTGTGGAGAGGCTTTGGCGCCCTCTGCTGGCTGAACCACTGCCTCGCATCCAAAGTCGACTAAACTGGAGCCTGTGCCACAATCCCTGATGCCTGAGGGACCCCCATTCCAGTCGAGGGGAAGGAAAAGCCAGAAGGGAGGGGAGGGAAGGAAGATGAGGATGAAGAGATGAAGAGAGAGATGGAGATCCTGGACCCATTCTGTCCCCAGTGTCCCCAGGATGGAGGATTTGGCTATGTGTCCATTCTGCTGACCACAGCAGTTGCTTACAAGAGAGCCAATCCCTCAGGCACCCATAATGACCCTCTAGAGACCTCCTGGGGACACAGCCAGGTGGGATGAGGGGGTACAGGCCCCAGGGGGTTTCTCAGGCTTCTGGCAGCAGGATCTGTAAGTTCACCCTGATAAAAACATACGTCAGGCCCCAAAGTCTTTTCTCCCTTTTCCAGAAATGCCAAGGCCCAGGCCTCCCATCCTGGAGGCAACAGAGCTTGATGGCAGAGTGCCAGTACTGCCCCTCAGGAGCTGTGTGGCCTGTGGTGGGTGCTTACCACCCCAAGCTTCTGCACCCTCATCTACAAAACAGGAAAATAATACAGTTGCTGTAAGGATTAAATGAGAAATTTAGAGCATAGTCCAGGGCCTAGCACATAGTAAACCCACTGCCATTCCAACTCATAGTGACCCTTTAGAACAGAGAACTGTCTCCTAAGGTTTCCAAGGCTGTAAATCCTTACAGAAGCAAACTGCCTCATCATTCTACCACGGAGAAGCTGATGGGTTCAAACTGCCAACCTTTTGGTTAGCAACCAAATGCTTAAACCACTACACCACCAGGGCTCCTTTGCACATGATAAGTGCACAATAAATTCTAGCTATAAGTATTACTGTTGTTGTTGTCATGGGCTTCACAAGCAGGGAAGAACGTGGTTTCGTCAGAGCCTCTACAGCTTGCCTGGCATGCTGGGAGGTAGAAGGATGCAGGGCTCGTTGGAGTCATGCCTTTGCAGAAAGCCAGCCCGAGCTACAGTATCAGACAGAATCCTGTAGGGAACATCAGTTGAGACTGCCTGACCGCCCCAAGCCAGGGCTATACACTAGCCTAAGCTTGGCCAGTGAGTCCCTTTTCTGCTATTTTTAGACTTGGGACCACGGAGAGTCAGTTCTCTCTCATGATAGAGTCTCCAAGGTACAAAACCTGGAAGCCAGTGGCCATGTTTTGTCTTGTGGACAAAACCAGTCTGCAATGAGAAGAAAGAATAAAGCTGACCTGCAGCAGGAAGCAAAAACATGGGCTTAAAGATCCCTGTGGCTCATAGATCGCTAGTTCCAGATGTCACTGATGCCCACCTGCATCACTATCCTCCTCCAGGCTCATTTATTTGACTCCTAATTAGGTCCTGTGAGATGTTCCTGGATCCTTCCAATAAAAAAGAAAAAAAAAAAAAAGCAGTTGCCTTCAAGTCGACTCCAACTCATGGAGACCCCTGTGTGTTAGAGTAGAATTGTGTTTCACAGGACTTTCAATGGCTGATTTTTTTGGAAGCAGATTGCCAGGCCTTTTTTCAAAGCCACCGCTGTGTAGACTTGAACCTCTAAACTTCTGGTTAGCAGCCAAGTGTGTTAACCATCTGCACCACCTAGGGACTCCATCCTTTCAATAAATCCCCATTTTTCCTTAAGCTATTATGAGTGAATGAGGCTTGCATGTTGCTATGATGCTAAACAGGTTTAAGTGGAACTTCCAGACTAAGATGGACTAGAAAGAAAGACCTGGTAACTTACTGAAAATCAGCCAATGAAAACCCTATAGATCACAGAGGTCCCATCCCATTATCTGTGGAGTCACCATGAGTCAGGGACCAACTCAATGACAGTAATAACAACAACTATGAGTTGTACTTCTGTCACTTACAAGCAGAAGGACAGGACTTACCCCTAACCATGCACAGTCCCCGTGCATCCATGGAGCCTCCTCCTTCCATCTTTACTCACAGATGTGCCCAACCCCTTGCTGTGGCCCATCCCCTGCCACTAACAAGTTCCAGAGCTGTTTATTTCCTTTGCTTTTAAGAAAGATTTTTTCAAGTGTAACAGGTTTATTATAGATTCTCAACTGGTTGGGGTATAAACATGAATTTTTTTCTAACCACTGCCCCCCAACTGTGCTCGGTTGAAATCCCCTTTCCTGCTGTGTGGTGGGGATCTTAATGACATCTTGGCTGCATCCCACAACTCCCGTCACTTTCAACCACCAAAACAGTCTCGTTTCAATAATCAGCATTCAGTCCTGTTCCTTTCCTCCCACCAACCCCACCCCTGCTCAGACTAGAGCTGTGACCTCCAGCTGCTTGTACCAGAGAGAAGGGGACATCTGGCTGTAGACCTTTCCTCCCCCTCCTTCTTCTAGGCATCTTTGGGATTGCAGGGCCAGGAGAGGGATGTGGAAGCAAATACCATGACTGTCCTCTCCTAGGTGGATTGTCACTGCTTCGCTGGCTGACTTTGACCCATGCCATCTGCTCTGTCCAAGTGACAGCTGTTCAAAAGATGCCTCTCTGGTGGAAAGTCCTGTACATTCTTTGCACCTCTATGGGGAGGCCCGGGCTTGAGCCCAGCTACCTTACACAGTGCTCTCTCTCATTCTCACTATCTCTCTCCTATTTCTCTTCACCCCTGCTCAGTCAGACAGCTCAGGGTCCACCACAGAGTTGACAGACTGAGCACACACTCACCTGGAGCTGAAGTGCTTGTCTCTGCTTACAAGTGATTCCCTTGTGGCTTCAGAGAAGAAAGGCAACCCTCTTCCCCCATGAACAGATGAAAAAGTGGTCTCAACCACAAACACTGCACTCCCCACAAATAACTGCCCCTCTCTCCTGACCCCTCACTGTGGGAGGTGGCAGGTGCTTGATGAGAAGGGCCAGTCCAGCCCCCTTTGCAGAAGGGAGATGGTACTAGCTGTTGGCTGCCCACTGGCAATTCTCTGAACATAGATTGGGGGGTCCTTAGTGTCTTTGTACTCAGCTTTAGGTCTTAGCTGTAATTCTAGAGCAAGAGGAAAACTCCCACACAGCAGCCTGCTAGGCAGGTGCAGAACTCTCCTCCCTCCCAGATCTCAACTGAAATGATCAAATGGATAAATGGGTAAGAGAAGGAGAAGCTGTGCTGGCCCTGGCAGCCAGGGAAGGCATATTCCCATGCCAGAGATGCTGGGCAAGCTCTGTAAAATGTGCCAGCTCCAGACTGAAGGGAGACCCCAAGGGTTGATCAACAACTCGTTTCTGAGAAAGCAAAATTGTGTCATAGGAAGTGAGCAGATGAGATCCTGGCAGAATTTGCTCCACATTGCCCCCAAGTGGTAGGATGTGAATCTGTATGGGATGGGACAGAACTCATCGTTTGGAAACTGGTGGCACGGTGGTTGAGCACTCGGCTGTTAACTGAAAGGTTGAGGTTTGAACCTGCCAGCCTGTGAGAGATAGATGTAGCAGTCTGTTTCTGTAAAGATTTACAGCCTTGGAAATGGGGAAGTTCTACTCTCATTTGTTGTTGTTGTTGTTATGTGCCATCAAGTCGGCCCTGACTCATAGTGACCCCTCCTTGGGTTGCGGAGGCAATATCACTACAGAAGTAAATTGCCCAGTCTTCCTTCCGAGGAGTGGCTGGTGGTTAGCAGTCAAGTGCTTTAGGCGCTATGCTACCAGAGGTACTCTGTCATATAGGGTTGCTATGAGTCAGAATTGACTCAGTGGCAGTGAGTTTAGTTTGGTCAGTGCTGCAAAGGAGCCCTGGTGGTGCAATGGTTAAGCACTCACTAACCAATAGGTCAGAGGTTTGAACCCACAGCAGCTGTTCTATGGGAGAAAGATGTGTCTGTCGGCTTCTGAAAAGATTTACAGCCTATGGGGCAGTTCTATTTTGTCCTATTGGGTTGCAATGAGTCAGAATTTGATGAGACAGCCATGGTTTTTTTTTTTTTTTTTTTTTTCAATGCTGCAAATCCACAGCTTTTGGAAGTAGCTGACTGAGAGGCCTTGGGGTGTACATGATTGCTATGCCAAGTGGATAATTGGGGATGAGAGGGAATCTCCTTCCAGAAGCTATTTCTCCTTCATGCTTCATTCCTCCTTCTCTATTGGGGGGACAGTAGTACCAGGCACAAGACTGGTCATGGATACATCAATTACCTGGAGGGGCAGCCTGGCAACCTAAAAGACTGAGCACAGAGAGATAGCCCCTGGGGCACCAGCCCCCCAAACACAGAGGCAAGGCTGCCCACTGAGCCTGCCCACAACTGACACCCATCAATTCCTCCAACTAGATCCATGACCTGGTAATGGCTCTTGGGAGGCTCTGTCTGGGTTTGGGAAAGAACAGAACAAGCCCCTCCTCTGTCAGCCAGGTAGTCCCCCGATCAACTCTAGGAATGGGGGGAGGGGACATATGTCACAAGCTGACTGTGATGTTACCAACTGGTGACATGAATTGAATTTGCCTTAACCGGTCCTTTAGCCTAAAATATGACAGGACAACTGGGGAAACATCCAGGTGGATGATGAGTTAAAAAGAATCCACTTCTCTCCTCCTTGTTTGGGGGGAAATAATAAGATTTTATAAAACACTCCTTTTTTAAAAAAGAGGAGTACACAGAAAAGCAAACACACCACACCCACACGCGCACACACACACACCCCCCACACACACTAACATTTGCAAACACACAGAGCCTTTGAACAGATTATGCAACGTGAAAGCAAGAGAGTGTGGCACTCAAAAGGGCAGGGTAAAAGAGTCCCTTTGAAAAAGATTCATCACAGAAACAGAAATAACTTCCAGACCGCATTGGCTTTGAACTCAATGCACTTAATTAAAACATGAACTCTACAAAACAAGAGTTGAAAACACGATGGAAAGACTGAAATGAGAAGGTTTCTGGCCTAGGAGCAGGTGGAAATGAAAAGTGAACCATGTAAGAGAAAAAGAAAGGCTATAGAGAAACCCAAAACGCAGCAGTAGAATTGAAAATTGTGTTAAAATGGTAAAGAACAGAATAGGAAATGGGACCTGGCAATATGAAGGACAAACATGAGAAATTCTCTGAGAACTCAGGAGAAAAGCCCAAAGGGATCAACACACAGAGAGATCACATGACAGATAGCAGAGGTCTAAAGAAGAGACACAACAAATGAAACAAAAGCAAGAACCAAAGAAGAAAAGAGAAGGCAATACTCCTGAGCTGATGACAAGCCTGAAGCTTAAGAGGTTCCTCTTTCTCTGAGTCAAATTTAATAAAAGAAATGAATACTTAGAAATACCATGAGGATTCTGTGTTGTTGTTAACTGCCCTCGAGCCCAACTTCTACTCATGGTGATGCCATCCTTGCAGCACGGCAGAACGAAATGCTGCCCAGGTCTGGGGTTCCAGACTGGCCCACTGTGCCCCATATGCTCTCCACCACTGCTTTTCTGAACTGGATTGCCAGGTCTCTCTTTTTAGTCTGGCTTAGCCTGGAAGCATCACCAAAACCTCTTCAGCAGCATAGCAACACACAGCCTGTGTTGGCAGATGGGTGGTGGCTGAAGTAAGTGTACTGGCCAGGAATCAAACTGGGGTCTTCTACCTGGAAGGTGAAAATTCTACTACCGAACTCCACAGCCTCCAAGAAGCACTCATTTACAAAGGAGAAAATGGAAGAAAACATCTAAGACAACATTTCTTAAAATGTGAAATTGGAAGAAAGATTCCATGTTGGTAAGTATTTATGTTGGGGCTGGGGGTGGTGGTGCAGGGGAAGGTTCTGTCATAAAATAAACTTGGGAAATGCTGAATTAACCAAACGTAAACAAAATCCCATACTAAGGATTTTGCAGGACTTTGACGTGTTCAAGCATGTTCTTAAAGTAGCAACATTAGTAAGCATAGTTTTCCAAAATATGGGACTATGAAACTCTTTTCTATAGAGTATGTGGGGAGACTCAAGGAATACCCTGTGGGAACCACTGTTCTATGGAATTGTGAAGGATCACAGGACCTGAAATTTCAACAGTCTGCCAGATGCATTCACACACGAAGGCAACAGAAAGAGACTCCCACACCTGCCAGAAGTTGGATATATACTACATTTCATGGGGGAAAAAACACACTCAGAATTCACTCCTAGCAAGCAAGTAAGAATCAAAATAAGCAAAATCAAAGTAAACCAATAAATTCATATAGGGGAGTTGTTATACAGAAGGCCTGAAAGTCAATAGTAAAAAAAAAAAAAAGTGGCCATGGAATTGATTCTGACTCATGGTCACCCATGTGTGTCATGGGGCAAAATTGTGCTCCTTACGGTTTTCAATCACTGATTTTTTCCAAAGTAGAATTGCCAGGTTTTTTGTCCAAGGTACTTCTGGGTAGACTTGGACCTCTAAACTTTCAGTTAGCTGCCAAGCATGTTAACTGTTTGCACTACTCAGGGTTACCCAAAACCAAACCAAACTCACCACCATCAAGTCCACTCCAACTCACAGGGACCCATGCTGGGTTACCAAGATGGTAAATCTTTATGGAAAGAGATTGCCCCATCTTCCTTTGGTGGAGTGGCTGGTGGGTTTGAACTGCTAACCTTTTGGTTAGCAGTCAAATGCCTTAGGCACTGCACAAATCAATATTAAAAATCTGTTAAATACATAATTACGTATAATGATTCTGGTAACAATGTTTGTAACAGGGTTTAGTCAAGAGGCAGAAATCATAACAATCATTTTAACAGAATTTGTTATTAAGAGTTACTAGCCAGGAATGGAAGAACTGGAAAGACAGAAGGGGGATACTGAAGTATCACAGAGGTAGTAACTTCAGGAAGTAACCCGTGTTTTTACAAAACTCATGGGTGATTCTTTTACACATTAAAGTGTTAAATCCCACCAACTAGATAAGGTGAAAAAATATAATTAATGTGGTTTATTTAGTACATATAAACCTTAAAAGTACAGAATACACCTTTTCAAGGGAAGCCTTTGGAAAGTGTGTATCTGTTACATAAATAATAGGCGATCTAGAAAAAGTTCAACAAATTTCAAAACACAGAAAGCATATAGGCTACATTCTTCTGTTGGAATGTTCTTCCACATAACTACTGCATCAAAGAGGATAATAGTAAATGTCAAGTATAATTCTATTTACTAAATTTGAAACTCTCAAAGAAATGGATGATTTGTTATGAAGATATAAATGATCAAAATCAACTCAGGAATGAAAACAAAATTTGAAAAAGACTAATGATATGAAAGATCATTTTTAAGTTGTCAAGAACTGCCTCCAAGAAAGCTGTTACCAAGCCAAAAACAAAACTCACTGTCATTGAGTCAATTTCGACTCATAGCGACCCCCATTGGGTTTCTGAGGTGGTAAATCTTTAGGAAGTAGATTGCCCCATCTTCCTTCCATGGTGTGGCTGGTGGGTTTGAACTGCCAACCTTCTGTTTAGCAGTCAAATGCCTTAGGCACTATACAACCAGAGCTCCTTAAGAATGCTGTTAGATCCAGATAATTTTACAAGCAAGTTTGGTCAGAATGGTTGCTATTTGAGTGGTTGCAGAACTTAGAAAAAGATTCATGGCTTCCTATGCTGGTTACACTCTCCTTGCTCCCACTTGCCTCAACTCTGTCCTTTAATGCATAGTCCTGGGCTCCAGGAAGCTAACCCCCCAACAAACTGCATTCATCACCCAGGCTTTCTAACCTTTTAGCTTCTGGTTGAGTTCTGACCACAGGAAGCATGCACAGGAGAGTGGATGCTGGGTGGAGGGTTCGTGTATCCTGCCTGCTCACTCCCTACTTAAGTGTCCTTCCTCTGGAGGTAGCAGTGCTCCTCCACAACCTCAGTTCCTTCATGGACCTGTTCTCCAAGGTTCCAGCTCTCTCTGGCCCCAGTCACATGGGCTGGTCCTAAGGATGGTGCATAACCAAACCAAACCTACAGCTGTTGAGTCAATTCCAACTCACAGCAACCCTATAGCAAAGCAGAACTGCTCCATAGGGTTTCCAGGGCTATAATCTTTATGGAGGGGCTCTGGTAGCATAGTGCCTAAGGCACTTGACTGCTAACCAGAAGGCTGGCGGTTCAAACCCACCAGCCACTCCTCGGAAGGAAGGTTGGGCAATCTACTTCCATAGCGATACTGCCTTGGAAACCCAAGGAGGGGTCACTATGAGTCGGGGCCAACTCGACGGCACACAACAACAACAACAATCTTTATGGGAGCAGACTGCAACATCTTTCTCTGAGCAGCTGGTGAGTTTAAACTATCAACATTTCGGTTGGCAACTGAGCACTTAATCACTGCATCACCAGGGATCCTTCTAGGGTTGGAAATAAATTAAAAGAATCAAACCTGTTACCATCGAGTTGATTCAGACTCATAGCAACCTTATAAGATAGAGTAGAAGTGCCCCATAGGGTTTCCAAGGCTCTAATCTTTATGGGAGCAGACTGCCACATCCTTCTTCTATAAAGCAGCTAGTGGGTTTGAACTGCCAACCTTTTGGTTAGCAGCCAAGCACTTAACCATTGCACCATCAGGGCTCCTGCAGGGATGGTAATAGCTGCTAAGCATGTTAACTGTTTGCACCACTCAGGGTTACCCAAAACCAAACCAAACTCATCACCATCGAGTCGAGGCTGCTAGTCTTTGGGTGCCTCATCATGCCTTGTTTATTTTCTTGTTGTTGTTATTGTTTGTTGTCGAGTCAATGACAATCCATGGTGACCCCATGTGTCAGAGTAGAACTGCTCCACAAGGTGTTCAAGGCTGTGACCTTTCAGAAGCAGATTGCCAGGCCTGTCTTTTGAGGTGCTTCTGGGTCAGTTCAAGCCACTAACCTTTCAGCTAGTAGTCAAGCACCTAAACTTCTGTGCCACCCAGGAACTCCTTTTATTTCCTTAACCTTATCTATACTTCTAGGGAGCTCTGGTGGTGTCTGAGACACCTAACACATCTGACTGCTAACCAGAAGGCTGGCAGTTCAAATTCAACAGCCACTCCTCAGAAGATTGGGCAATCTAGTGATACTGCCTCAGAAACCCAAGGAGGGGTCGCTATGAGTTGGGACTGACTCAACAGCAGTGAGTTTGGTTTTTTGGTTTTATCTATACTTCTATAAATTATCCCTTCATTAAAGTCTCTTTTGTAAACCATCTTGGGTAAGGACCCTGACTCATATGCTTCCTAATTCTGTTTGAAAGGCCAAAATAACCTTGATCCTAAAACCTGAGAAATAGTACAAAGAAAGAGACAGACAGAATGGATGAATGAATCATACACCAGTACCATTTATGAATGTGAAGTCCTAATTAAAAAAAAATCATATTAAGTCTGACATAAGTCCAACAATATTTTAAAAGAATACACTATTAGCAAACATTCCTGGAACACATGGATGATTCTGTATTAGAACTATAGTACACTTTTACCACAGCAATTGGTCAAAGGAGGAAAAGATCATTTTACATACTGAATAATGTTTGGTAAATTTTAACATCCATTCCTGATTTTAAAACAAAAAAGCTATAGTAAACTGGAATATACTTATTTCTCATGATGAAAAAATTTCTAAATCTCAAACCGACAGCTAACATCACAAAATAAAACACAAAAGGTATTTTCTATTATCCCATTATTTTACATTGTTTTAAAGGTCTTGTTGTTTGCCGTCGAGTCGGCCCCGACTCATAGCGACCCCTCCTTGGGTTTCCGAGGCAGTATCACTACGGAAGTAGGATTGCCCAACCTTCCTTCCGAAGAGTGGCTGGTGGGTTTGAGCCGCCAGCCTTCTGGTGAGCAGTCAAGTGCCTTAAGCACTATGCTACCAGAGCTCCTTTTAAAGGTCTTAGCTAATGCAATTGTTGTTGTTAGGTGCGGCTGAGTCGTTTCCAACTCAAAGCAATGCTATGCACAGCAGAACAAAACACTACCTGGTCCCATGCCAGCTCCACGATCCTTGCTATACTTGGGCTCATCGCCACAGCCACTGTGTCAATCCATTTCATTGAGGGCCTTCCCCTCTTTCATTGACCCTCCACCTTACCAAGCATGACATCCCTCTTCAAGGAATGGTCCCTTCTTACAACATGACCAAAGTAGGTGAGATAAAGTCTGGCTATTCTCACTTTCAAGAAGCATTCAGGCTGCACTTCCTCCAGGACAAATTTGTTAGGTCTTTTAGCAGTCCATGGTATTTTCAGCATTCTTTGCCAGCACCACAACTCAAAAGAATCAATTTTTCTTTGGTCTTCCTTATTCATTATCCAGCTCTCACATGCATATGAGGTGATTGAAAATACCATGGCTTGTGTCAGGCGCACCTTCGTCCTCAAGATCTTTGCTCTTCAGCACTTGAAAGCAGTCCTTTGCAGCCGACTTGCCCAGTGCTATACATCGTCTGATGTCCTGACTGCTGCTTCCATTGGCATTGATTGTAGAATCAAGCAATGTGAAGTCTCTGACAACTGAAATCTTTTCTCCATTTATCATGATGCTGCTTATAGGTCCAGTTGTGAGGTTCTTTATATTGAGATGTAATCCATACTGCAAACTGTATTCTTCAATCTTCATCAGTTAAGTGCTTCAAGTCATCCTTACTTTCAGCAAGCAAAGTTTAGTCATCAGCATATTGCAGGTTGCTAATGATTCTTCCTCCAATCCTGATGCCACATTCTTCTTCATATACTCTAGCTTCTCGGATTATTTGTTCAGCATACAGATTGAGTAAGTATGGTGAAAGGATACAACCCTGATGCACTCACTCCCTTCTTGATTTCAAATGCTCTGCTGCCCGCCGGGACCAGGGTCCAGTGCAGAGGGCCCCTCTTCCTGGGAAATGAGGCAGAGCTGGAAAGGCAGCAGCCCCCTCGCCCGTCACACACTGCACTTTTGAGGGGAGCCTGGCACTAAACCATTCATAGAGGACCTGCTTCTGGGTTGGGGTTTTGAATGTAGCAGAGCAACTCCCTCACAAAGGTTTGAAATAAAAAACGCTAACGCAATTAGACCAAAAAAAAAAAAAAAAAAAAAGAGAGAGAGAGAGAGAGAGAGGGAACAAATCATAATTATTTGCAAATATGAATGTGTTCCTAGGAAAAACAAAGTAACAAATACAAAACTATCAGAATAAAAGAGTTTAGTAAAGTGGCTGGTTATAAATAACCACAGAAAGTTAATAGCTTTTCCATTTCTTAATAACCAGTTAGAAAACATAATACAAAAAAGTGCTATATTAGTTATCCAGTGCTCTATAATAAATCATCCCAAAACTTAGTGACTTTAAATCACAGCATTAATTATCTCACCATTTCTATGGGTCAGGAATCCGAGTGTGGTTTATCTGTCTTATGGTCTCTCACAAGGCTACAATCAAAGCAACAGCCAAGGCCCTGGTCTCATCTGAAGGCTCAACTGGGGAAGGATCTGCTTCCAAGCTTGCTCATGTGGTTGTCAACAAAATTCAGTTCCTCATGGGTTCTTGAGTTGAGGGTCTCAGTTTCTTGATAGCTGTTGGCCAGAGGCCACCCTCAGTTCCCTGTTACATGGGGCTCTCTATAGGACAACTCACAATAAGACAACTGGCTCCACCCAGAGCAGACAAGTGAGAGGGACAGAGATAGCACCCTAGCAAGACCAAAGTTAGTCTTTTATAACCTAATCTCAGAAGTAACATTCCATCACTTTTTGCCATGTTCTGGTCATTAAAAGTGAGTCACTAGGTCCAGTACACACACAAAGGGATGGAATTACCATGAGGTGGGGCTCATCAGGAGCCATTCAGAAGTTACCAATCATAGACGCTATTACTATATTTCATGAAAATAAGCACCCAACACATACATTCATCTTTTTAAAAAATGTCACTGAAGAACAATAAAAAAGGCTTTGGTAATAGAAAAATATTCACATTCCTCCATGGAAACACTCAGTGTTGCAAAGAAGTTGATTATCACTAAAATTATTTATAAATTTAATCTAATTCTCAGGATATTTTTAACTTGACAAAAAAAAAAAAAAAATCCAGAGTTCATCTTGAAGAAAAGAAAAGAAAAATTTTTTTAAAGAATAAAGGAGATTTGTATGGTGCAAACAGTTAACACTTGGCTACTAACTGAAAGATTAGCAGTTCAAGTCCACTCAGAGGTGCCTTGGAAGAAAGGCCTGGTGATCTACTTCTAAGAAATCAGCCACTGAAAACTGTAGGGAGCATCCTTCTACTCTGGCACACATAGGGTTGCTATGAGTCAGAAGCAACTTGATGGCAATTGGTTGGTTGATTAAGGAGTCTTGGTGGAGCACTAGTTCAATGCTCAGCTTTTAACCAAAAGGTCAGTGGTTCAAACCCACCAGCCATCCCACAGGAAAAGATGTGGCAGTCTGCTTCCATAAAGATTACAGCCTTGGAAACTATGGGGCAGTTCTACTTCTGTCCTATATAGTTGCTATGAGTTGGCATCAACTAGATGACCACAGGGACTAGTTGGTTGGTTGTTGGGTATTTTCAGTTACTAATCATTATTATAAACCCACAATAATTAAAACAGGGCAATATTAGCATGAGAATGATCTGATGGGCCAATGGAATAGAAAACCCAGCCAAACACTCAAAAATATTCAGTATATGGTAAAAGTGGCCTTTCAGATTATAGGGAAATGATAATCATTTATGATTCCTGTTGGAATAATAGTTTCATTTTATTAAGTTAGGTTCTTGCTTTTCACCATACATGAAGATAAAATAAAAAGTTAAATCTAAAAATGAAATGAAATCATAAAATCATAGAAGAACATTTAACTGGAAATTTATATACCCTCGATGAAGGCAAAAGTCATTCTAAGTACAACAATAAGGTCTGAGACCATAAAGGAATGATTAAAATTTTGAAAGCTTAAAAATGAAGCACTTCAATATATTAAAAAATTAACTATTAAAATGTGAGGCAAACGACAAGTTTTAAAAATTAGTTGCATAATTTATGACAAAGAGTGATATATGAAAAAAGTGCTGTTGTTGTTATTTGCCGTCGAGTCGGCCCCGACTCATAGCGACCCCTCCTTGGGCTTCCGAGGCAGTATCACTACGGAAGTAGGATTGCCCAACTTTCCTTCCGAGGAGTGGCTGGTGGGTTTGAACCACCAGCCTTCTGGTTAGCAGTCAAGTGCCTTAGCCACTATGCTACCAGAGCTCCCGAAAAAAGTGCTCAGTATACTAAAAACAAACCCAAACTCATTGCCATCAAGTCAATTCCAACTCATGGCAACCCTATGGACCGAGTAGAACTGTCTCGTAGGGTTTCCAAAGCTAAATCTTTACAGAAGCAGACTGCCCCATCTTTCTCCTACACAATGGATGGTGGGTTTGAACAGCTGACCTTTCCGTTTGCAGCCGAGCACTTTAGCCACTGCGCCACCATGGCGTTGTGCTTTGCTAAGTGTACTACATCTTATAAATCAATACAAAAAAGATGAACATTGCAACAGAAAAGGGTCAAAGAAAATGGACAGGAAATTCACCATGTTTTCATTTACTCATTAAGTACTTACTAAGCACCTTCTCCGGGCCCTGGAGGAATTCTGGTGGCACTATAGTTAAAGCACTGGGCTGCTAACCAAAAGGTCAGCAGTTTAAACCTATCAGCCACTCCGTGGGAGAATGATGGGGCAGTCTGCATCCATTAAGATTTACAGCCTTGGAAACACTTATAGGGCAATTCTACTGTGTCCCATAGGGTCAATATGAGTCAGAATGGACTTGATGGTAGTGGGTTGGGTTTGGTTTAGGGACTGTGGTGGCACAGTGGTTAAGTGCTTGGCTGCTAACTGAAAGGTCAGCAGTTCAAACCCACCTGCCACTCCGTGGCAAAAAGATGTGGCAGACTGCTCCCATAAATTTTACAGTCTTTAAATTCTATGGGGGCAGTTCTATTACGTCTTACAGGGTTGCCATGAATTGGAATAAACTCAATGGCAATGTGTGTTTTGGTTTTCTGTACCAGACATGGTTCTAGGTACTTCTTGAGACACAGCCACAAACAAAAGATTCCTACCCTCATGGAGCTTGCTTTCTGTTGTGTGCCATCCAGACAATTCCAACCCAGAGACCCTACAGGAGAGCAGAATGGCCCCATAGTGTTTCCTAGGCTATAATCTTTATGGGAGCAGATTACTAGGTCTTTTCTCCCTCTGAAGGTTGGTGGATTTGAACTGAAGACCTTTGGGTTAACCGCTGGGCGTTTAACCATTGTGCCAACAGGGCTCCTGCTTGTATTCTACCCCTTGCCATCAAGTTGATTCTGACTCATAGTAACCCTATAGGACAGAGTAGAACTGCCCCATATGGTTTCCAAGGCTGTACATCTTTATGGAAGCACACTGCCATATCTTTCTCCCACAGAGCCACTGGTAAATTCAAATCACCTTTCAGTTTGCAGCCAAGAGCTTAACCACTGTGCCACGAGGGCTTCCCTGCTTGCATTCTAGTGGGGAAAAAACAAAAAAAGCAAACCAGTTGCCATTCGTGTGAATAAAAATAAAAAACTAGCTGCCGTCCAGTAGACTTCACTGCATGGAGGCCCCACATTGTTTCAGAGTAGAACCGTCCTCCACAGAGCTTTCAATGGCTGTGCTCTTCCAAAGCAGTTCACCAGGCCTTTCTTCCTAAACAACTCTGGATGAATTCAAACCACTAACTTTCCAGTAAGTAGGCAAACATTTACTCTTTTACTTCCCCCAAGGGCTCCCCTAACATTTTCAGACACCTTGATTCCAGACTCCTAGCATGTAGAATTGTGAAAGAATAAATCTCTATTATTTTAAGCCCTCAGTGTGTGGTAATTTGTTACAGCAGCCCTAGGAAGCTAACACAGCGCTCATTACAGCATCATCTATAATAGAAAAAAATTAAATCGACAAGAGAGGTTATTAATTCAATTATGATTTATCCACATAATTCAGTCATTGAAAATCTTGAAGAAAAATCATTTTAGGAACAGCTAGGTGCCAACATAGGCAGAACTTTAAGGAGCTCCCCATTAGAAGTTGCCAGCTGCTGTGCTGTTCCATTTCTTGATCTGAGTGTGTTCATTTTGGGGTCACTCATCAAGTGGAACACTTAGAATTTGTGTACCTTTATGTATACATGTTATACTAATATTTTAAAGTGCTTTTTTTTTTTCAGTATAAGTTGATGGATGCTTCTCAACCCTAGAAAATGCAAGAAGGTATTGGAGAGGTCTTCTGGGGTCAGGAGACGAGATCCTGAAGGTTCATTCTTAGTTATATAGATGTAAGGCCAGTAGGAATTAGTTGCCCATGGGGACTTTGTTACTTTACTGATCTTTCACAGTCTGAAAAGGAATCTGGATGGTGAGCTCCGTTTGAGTCCACCCAGAAGCACCTTGGAGGAAAGGCCTAGCAATCTACTTCCAAAAAAATCAGCCATTGAGAATCCTGTGGAGCATATAGTTCTACTCTGGCACAGGTAGTAACTGTTTTGTTTTGTTTTTTTTTCTTTTATGGTCTGAGAAAGTCTGACCCTTCCAGTACCAAGAGAGGAAGCTGCTTTGCCAGAAGTGGTTGGCCTCCTGGGAAGACAAGAACTAAAGCCACCCCACCTTCCCAAGTTCACTAGTGAGTTGAGATGCTCCAGCTTGGACCTGTTTACCATCCCACCTCCCAGAGTGAAACACACCAGACAGGAATGGAAATGAAGTTGTACTCTAAGAATTCAGGTACAGTCCTGAGGGAGATGCTGTAACAGTAAAGAGGCTGAGGCTGGAGTATTCCGACCCACCCCTAGCTCCCAACCATGCACAGAGGAACAAAGGCTTGACCACCTCTTCCTTTGGGTAATGGGAGCTCCTGTCATCAATGTAACATTGAAATAAGTGGGTCATGGTAGTTACCCCAACATAGGAAAATGTTCATCAAATATTATTACGTGAACAAAGCAGGTTATACAACCACATATGCAATATAATTCCAATTTTTAAAAGAAGTCTGGAACAGGGGCTTTCTCTAGGTAATGTTGTTTTTAGGCGCCATTGAGTCGATTCCAACCCATTGCAACCCTATGTACGTTGTTGTTGCTGTTATGTGCTGTCGAGTCGGCCCCGACTCATAGAGACCCCTCCTTGGGTTTCCGAGGCAGTATCACTACGGAAGTAGATTGCCCCATCTTCCTGCTGAAGAGTGTCTGGTGGGTTTGAACTGCCAGCCTTCTGGTTAGCAGTCAAGTGCCTTAGGCACTATGCTACCAGCGCTCCTAACCCTATGTATAGGATAAGGTTTTTTTTTTTTTTCTCTTCTCATCTCCTGTTTTCTAAATTTCCTATAATTGACGTATTTCTTTTGTAATCTGAAATTAAAATTTACAAACAAAAAAACTAAGGGGGAAGATTTCTGATAAGTGGTCTCCACTCTTCTTTCATCACTCTGTGTTCCCTTTCCTTTCCCAGAACCCAGCAGTGCAAAACTAGACTCCATAAGTACTCCTGAGATTGGGGGTGGTGGTGGTGGTTCTTTACCATCAGTAAAGAACCTTACTTTGTCCAGTGCTGTGGTATACAGGAAGAGCTTAATCCATTCCCACGGCTGTACTCCTTATCACACCCAAGAACTACCTGCAAGGAAATCCCTTTGAGGAGAACCTCAAGTGTCAGGTGACTTGTGTGGAACTGAGAAATCACTGTGACTCAGAAGTTTCCTGAAGCACAGTGTCCCAGAGTAGGATGGTGTCCTGGAGAATACAGCCCTGTCCCCAGCACCTAGGATGGTCAAAGCTCTCAGACTGCCCCCAAAGGCCCCATTCCTCCACATTCACCCCAGACCACCTGCCCTTGTTCAGGTCCACGATCTTCACCACTAGAGGGAAATAAGCAAACTGCAAACCCCCACAGCAAGCAGAAGGTAAGTTCCCTCATGAAAGTGAAACAAGGATAGTCACAGATGGAAATAGGTGACAGACAGTCATGGACACTGAGGGAAACTGAAATACCTCTCAGAAGTCAGGCAGTCAGCACAATGCCTTCCCCTCCACCCAGGCCTCTGGGTCCTGCACTTGACTGTTCACTTATCTGTAACCTTCACTCGCCTGTGACCTCTGTGAGGCCCTGACACAGGTCCGGCTTTTCTAATTCTTGCAGCCAGCACCAGGCATGACATTCAGCAGGCACCCAGGCAACATGTTGACTGAATGAGTGAATGAGTTAATGAATGAATAACAGGGAGGAAGAGCAGCAAAGATAAGAGTGAATGAGAAAGAGAGATGAAAGAACATAAACAGAGACTGATGGAGATGGTTAGATATAGGGATGGAGGCAAAGACAGACTAAAGCAGAAACAAAGAAAACGAATGAGTGAATGAAAAGACAGAGGGGTGTTATTAGAAAAAGAACAAAGGCAGTAGTAGTAGGGGTCTCCTGCTCACCACTCAGCATATACAGCAAAATCCCTCCACCAGGCAAGGTCCCTGGGATGAGAGCCCCTTTCCTCTGTCTGTCTTCATTCTTGTAATAATGGTGATTCCTGACTCCAACTCCCTCCCAGCCCTAGCTGAATGCTACCCTTCAGCAGGCCCCAAAGCTGTGCCTGCACTGCACTCTTGGGAGGGAGAGAAAGTCACGGAAGGGGAAGGTGGCTGGGCTGGTGGCCCAGGGAGCCAATAGGGGGCCCCAGCCTCCACTTAGCCTTGCCTAGATGCCCAGACTATTATATCAGTTCTGGTATTTCCAATTCCCCAGGGAACTGTGGGGGAGGGGCAGAGAGCTGAGATGGAATACTGAGTGGGAAATGGCCAGAGCCACCAAATTCCCCCCAGGTCCTAGAGAAGGGTGGGTTGCTTCCCTCTCCCTACCCCATCTGTCCCTCACACAGGCTCTGACCTCACCTCCCCCACTTCCGGGCTGCTCCTGAGTTCCAGCCCTAAAGAGAGACACTTCCAAACCAAAGGGCCCAGCCTCCTCTACAGGCCCCCTCCACGACTGCTTTAACTCTGGGGGCTGAAGTCCCCCCTGCCTCCCCCACCATTGCACCAGATGTGGCTGCGGGGGAGGGGTGGGCTTGGGGCCCAGCTGGCAGTGGTCACTCGGTGGTCCTCTCCCTGCACAGTAAGCAGATTTCTGTGCCAGCTCTCCCTGCCTCCTCACTCAGCGCTTCCTCCAGCCCCACTTCCCAGAGACAGCAGCTGGGTCCACAGTCCTCTGCTGCCCAGGCTGGGGATGTGACTTCCAATCAGGAAAAATACCACCCAAAGCCTTGCTTGAGCCACCCACCCAAGTACCCAGCCCTGGGCTCAATAGTCTGTGATCTTGGGGTGAAAACCCAGTCCTGCCCACCCTGGAAGACAGAGGACAGGGCACCCTGGGGCCTGTCCGCATCCCCTCACCTCATCATATCCTTTCTGACCCACAGTAGGCCTCCTGGTATTACCTCTGCAGAGCAGTAAGACACTCCATGGCTCTGGTCCCTTCTCTGCTCTCCAAAACCTTTGCTAGTTGAGCCTGCTGCCCCACCTTGCTCCCCCATGATTTTCTAGAGCCTGGAGTTCTAGCAGTCCCTCGGTGACCCAAGTGTTTAATGCTTGGCTATTAACCAAAATGTTGGCAGTTCAAACCCACTCAGTGACATTAGGAAAGAAAGACCTGGTGATCTGCTTCCATAAAGATTACAGCCAAGATATCAGGTAGATACACTACTTGGAACAATCGTGGGAGAACAGAAGAGCAGTGCTTGCACAGGGAGACAGCTGCCAGAGGTGGGGCAGGAGTGTATGGGAGGGAAGAATACAGGAAAGAGGTAACTATGGTGAAGAAGTGGAAAAGAGAGCTGTTATATTATGGGGAATTACAGGTGATGTTATGAGATAAAATGTGTATGAACTGCTGTATGGGAAATTAATTTGCTCTGTAAACCTTCACCCAAATCACAAAAAAAAAAAAAAAAAAAGATTACAGCCAAGAAAGTCTATGCAGCAGTTCTACTCTATTAACACATGGGGTTGTTGCAAGTCAGAATTGACTGAAAGACAACAGGTTTGGCTTTGCATTTGTTTTATTTTGTTTTCAGTTCCATCAGTGTCACAGCACATGTTGGCTGCTCCAAGGGAGCCCCAGCAACAGGGCAGCCCAGCCCAGCAGAGCTGAGCACACAATAGTTGTTTAATAAAGTACACTGTTAACAGACTCTTTCAGCCCCATATCATGGGCCCTCCTAGGGTTTCCTGAAACTGGTTTCAGTGGCAGGGGTTGGCAGTAAGCCTCACCAACACACCTGGGTCTTAAAAATGTGGGTATGACTCCCAGCTTGCAGGGATAGGTCTGAGAGAAGAGCTGCCCTCTGGCTCTCCTCACAGCTCTCCAGACAGCTCAGGCCTGGCCCAGCCTGGTGTGAGGGAGTATGAGCCCTCATTTGACCCAAGCTCTGCTCTGCACCCACCACAGCCTGCCCAGGACTCTTTCAGGCCCCCCTCTGCAGGCTTCCACTTAAGAACGCCAGGACACCTCCAGATACTGAAATGCCTCACCCTGTGTGTAAAGAAGTGGGAGCAGGCAGGCACCCCTGGGCTCACAGAGCCACTGGCCCTGGCCCAGCTGGGCCTTGTCAGCCACTGCAGGAGACTCAGATTGGAAGGGAGAAAGAGGTCACAGGGAGGGGTAGAGAGGAGGGAGGACAGGCCCTAGGGGAGGTGCCATCTCAGGCCCTGCCCTGAACAAGGCTCACCCCAGCAAGGAAGGACATAGAAGACAGATAAAAATAGGAAAGAGAGAGAAAATGGGGAAAGGGGGGGGGGGCGGCAAGAGAAAAGAAAGAAAATACAGGCAGCATGCCTGGCATTGTGATGGATACTTTTCATTAATTCTTTCATATCATCTTCCCAAATATGCTACAAGAAAAGTATTATTACCACAGGTGAAAGATGAAGACCCTGAAATTCTGAGAATGGAACAGGTTGCCTCAGGAGAGGCCTGGGCTCAAGTCACCTGGTAGACTCCAGGTCTTGGTTTTCAGCAGGGATGGCTGCTGGCAAGGCCACGGCCCTGGCCCAGAGACCCTGTTCAGAGGTCCAAGCTATGTTCAGAGCAGAGTTTATTCAAACAGAGCCTAACAGGAAACTTGGCTCCTCTGACTCATTCTGATTCGACCTTATTAAGAATACAAAAAGGAGCAGGCACTAGCATCTAGCATGGCTAGGGTTTCACACAGAGCTAGCTCTGAGGGCTGGACTGCAGAGCAGGACTGCGGTGCCCTGATAGTACAGACATCTCACAGCTCCCAAGCCCCTAGGCAGCCCTTGCCCTCTGCCAGACCCAGTAGAGGGGTCCTGCCTTCTCCTTTCTAGGCCAATGGGACACCACTGCCTCTGTCATCCTCTGTCCTCCCCCTATCCTTCCTCTTCCATTCCCCTCCCTGCCTGGGGGTACCCTGAGGCCTGTTTCCACTTTTCCTTTCCTGGTGCTGCTGCCCATCTGGCATGAGGGCCCTACAGGACCCCAGGGATTCTAAGCAGCTGAGGCCAGCACTGCAGGGGGCAGGCCGGAAGGAGGGAAGGCTTAACCCTTCAGGTCCCAGCCCTCAGTGAACCTCTCTCCCTAGCTTGCTTGGTGTCTTGAGCCAAGCCAAATTGTTCCTTGTAGGTATCCTGTCCAAGGTCTTAGACCAAACTCCACTCTGGGAAGCTGAGGGGTCAGTATTAAATGGTTGCTGGTCAGGGGTGTTGCTAGAAGACCCCCAGGATTATGAACCTTTAAAGAGTAGGTACATGTCCTGTGCCACCTAAACCAAGCCTCAGTTCTGCAGAACATTGCAATGTGTGAACAGATGCTGGCTGGCAGGGCTCAGGGACAGGGTACCATGCCCAAGCAAGGTCTACTCTGGCTGTCGCTCCTGGGTTCCAGGAGTTTTCAAAGTAGAGGAGAAATCTATAGGGCCCGAGTTAAGGCCAGGTTCTTCCTATATGGCTTATAAGCACAACAGGGGAATTTTCGTCCTTCAGTTCCCAGGAACAAGGTTGGAGAAGGCAGCCCCGGTGAGGTTTGATAAACAGCATTCAGATTGTGACTTGCCCATGATGAAGTGTTCAAACTTCTTTGATCCCTCCCATCCCTACTGTCCCCAGAGGAAACAGAGAATCCCTCAACATACCATTAGGTGCCATCTGGTCTAATCCTTCTCCTGTGACAACTGACTCTGAGAGGGGAAAGGATTTGCCCAATATCACCCAGCAACTTAATCAGAGCAACAGGACAAAACCCCAGTTCTGAATCTGCCTCTCTCCTACACTATGCTGACAGGCCTCTCTGTCTCACAATGGCCCTTTCCTACAGCAAAGACAGCTCCCAGGTTTTACTTGATCCATGTGTACAACTGGCTATTCCCAAGATGTACAGAATCATGAGATGCAGGACAGAAATCATACATGATGTGTGAGAATTTTTTCTCGCCCATGATTTCACAAATTTTATTGAGCCCAGGGGTACACCTCCACTGTATAACTGGGATAGTAAGACATAGAGGTATGCCCATGGGGAAAAATCTGAAGCTCCAGCCAGCTTGTGCTCAGGGCTAAGGACTGAGATGCTCATTCCTGGAGTTAGAAGTTAGAGGGTTGACCCAGCTCAGCATCTCCCCAAAGGGGCCCACCAACAAGAAAGTATCTCTTAGCAATAGTGTCAAGGAGCAAGAAATAAGGGAATTCAGAGGTCCTGGGAAGAGACTGGAGTGGACAGGAGTCAGGGATCCCTTCAAGCCTAAACAAGAAGCCAGTAAGAAATGTGGAGGCCAGGGATGCTGGGTCCTGTTATTTCCAAAGAAAGGAATGGGCAGAATGATGCTAACACCCCAGCCCTGTTCTGCCTCCCAGGGCTCCACTTACCATGTCTGAGTCCCCAGAGGCCCCAGCCTATTCCCTGCCTCATTCCTGTCCTCAAAGGCAGGTCTGTGGCTTGGCTGGGTGTGCCAGAGACAGAGAACTTAGCAGCTGTGGGACAGGCCACATAGCTAAAACCCGGCGGACCATAGGGCCCGGCGGAGGAGGCCCCAGCAGGCAGACCAGCCTGCCTGAAACTTCCCAACTCTCCCAGCCTGTTGCTTATTCATTCAGAGTTGGAAAGCGCCAGCCCAGCGGCCAGCCAGTGCTGGGCTGGCCATGTAAGGCCCCCAGGCGGTGCTGCCCGGCCGGTGCCCTGCAGAGAGCCTCGTGCAGCCCTGGGCACCGCCCCTGCCCTTCCCTGACCCCTTGGCCTCGAAATGCTGTCATCGGAGGAGCAGTCCCGCTCGGGACAAGGCCAGGATGGACAAAGCTAGAGCTGGGGCAAACAAGGAGCCGTCCTGTCCTCGAGGCCGTGGGAAGAGAAGCACGCACAGGAGACCACTCCTGACAGCCTCTCTGTTCACCAGGCCTCTGCAGAGGGGCCATTATGGCTCTGGCCCGGGCCGGCTGGCAGCTGGAGGCTCTGGTGTGGGGCGCCTGCCTCTGCGTCCTGGTACAAGGGCAGCAAACGCAGCAGGGGCAGGGCTCAGACCCGAGGCGCTGGCGGCAGCTGATCCAGTGGGAGAACAACGGGCAGGTGTATAGCCTGCTCAACTCGGGCTCAGAGTACGTGCCGCCCGGGCCTCAGGGCGCTGAGAGTAGCTCCCGGGTGCTGTTGGCGGGCACCCCCCAGGCCTCGCAGCGGCGCAGCCAGGGAGGCCCCCGGCGTCGGCAGGCTCCGTCCCTGCCCCTGCCGGCACGGGTCGGCTCTGACACTGTGCGAGGCCAGGCGCGGCACCCATTCGGCTTCGGCCAGGTGCCAGACAACTGGCGCGAGGTGGCCGTTGGGGACAGCACGGGTATGGCCCGGGCCCGCACCTCCGTCTCCCAGCAACGGCATGGGGGCTCCGCCTCCTCCTCGGTCTCGGCCTCGGCCTTCGCCACCACTTACCGCCAACCGCCCTCCTTCCCGCAGCAGTTCCCTTACCCTCAGGCGCCCTTCGTCAGCCAGTACGAGAACTACGACCCCGCAACGCGGACCTACGACCAGGGTTACGTGTACTACCGCGGCGCAGGCGGTGGCATGGGAGCAGGGGCGGCGGCTGTGGCCTCGGCGGGGGTCATTTACCCCTTCCAGCCCCGGGCGCGCTACGAGGAGTATGGCGGCGGTGAGGAGCAGCCGGAGTACCCGCCCCAGGGTTTTTACCCGGCTCCAGAGAGGCCCTACGTGCCACAGCTGCAGCCACAGTCCCCCGACGGCCTGGACCGCCGCTACTCGCACAGCCTGTACCACGAGGGCACCACGGGCTTTGAGCAAGCCTACCCCGACCCAAGCCCCGACGCGGCGGCTCAGGCCAACGGTGGGGCCTACGGCGGCGACCCCCGCCTCGGCTGGTACCCGCCATACGCCAACGTGCCGCCTGAGGCCTACGTCCCGCCGCGGGCCGTGGAGCCGCAGCCCCCCTTCCGCGTGCTGGAGCCTCCCTACTTGCCCGTGCGCAGCTCTGACGCGCCCCCGCCCGGTGGGGAGCGGAACGGCGCGCAGCAGGGCCGCCTCAGTGTGGGCAGCGTGTACAGACCCAACCAGAACGGTCGTGGTGAGTATCAGTCCCCAAAGCCCCGAGGTCGATCTGTCTGTACTCCTGGTTACTGATAAACTGCCCCCGGCGCCCGGATCCTTCATCCATCCTTTACCATAGGCTTCTGCTGAGCTGCTAAGGACCCCTTGCCCCCCAGCGGGCCCCACTTCTCAGTATTCCCCATCCTCAGGCATCACCAGTGCGAGGACTTAGCCAGGTACGCTTGGGTCCTGACCCTAGCTTTGAGGGTGCGGAGTGGAAGGCCTGGCTGGACTTTGGAGGATGTGCTCTCTTGGCTTGGGTCATCTGGGGACAAAGCAACAGAGCCCTTCTCCCTGCCTCTCCATCATTCCACCTTTGGAGGTGCACATATGCCAGCTTCACAGGGTGAGGCAGGGAACATCAGAAACCTGTGTCTTCAAGATCAGAGAGGGCTGAGAAGATGCTTCTGGAGGTGTGGCATCTTCCTCATCACTGGGCATGCATGAGCTTGGTATGAATGGGCAAATTAGAGAAGAGGCTTCTGACCTAGTCAGGGGTCAAGGCAGAATAGAACTCCCTGAGGGGAGGCTGCAAGGTAGGGACTAGAATGAGGCCAGTAAAGCAAAAATTTTAAGGGGCTGCCAAAAAGCTCAGTAATCAAGATGTTATTAGGTGCCGTCTAGTCAGTTCTGACTCATAGCGACCCTATGTACAACAGAGCAAAACACTGCCAGGTCCTGCACCATCCTCACAATCATTGATATGTTTGAGCCCATCGCTTCAATCCATCTTGTTGAGGGTCTTCCTCTTTATCTCTAACCCTCCACTTTACCAAGCATGATGTCCTTCTCCAGGTGACTGGTCCCTCCGGATAACATGTTCAAAATGAGTAATACTGAATTGTACTCATCAAGATGAGTAATATTTAATGCAATATTTTTTTTTAAAAAGTCTGTGGTGAGCAAAATACCAACATTTTAAATAGAATCAGCAGCTGCTATGTGGAGCCACATTGAAGCCTAAGGCAAAAGGGAAAATCAATAATACTGAGCCTGTCTTTACTTGAAAATTCGGTATTTTTTTCATCATGGCATTTTTGCCTTAATTTTTTTTTTTTAAATATTACATTAAGATATTACTTATCTTTATTACTGAGTTTTTTTTTGGTGCTTCCTTAAAATGTGTGCCCCAGGACAATGCCTCACTCTCTTCACCCTAGTCCTGGCCCTAGGGGGAGAGTCCAGGAGGCAGCTGTGGGCCTTGGTGGCTTACCTCTGGCTTTTTAGGGGAATGCATAGGAGGTGAAGAAATGACCTAGTCTTGGATAGGCCCAAACCCCTCTGCCCATGAGAAGACAATGGCAGGAGCAGCATTCACTTCTCATATAGACAGTTCCACAGTGCTGTTAGGGGCTCTGGTAGCATAGTGCCCAAGGCACTTAACTGCTAATCAGAAGGCTGGCAGTTCAAACCCACCAGCCACTCCTCGGAAGGAAGGTTGGGTGATCTACTTCCATAGTGATACTGCGTCGGAAACCCAAGGAGGAGTCGCTATGAGTCAGGTCTGACTCGAGGGCAGATAACAACAACACACAGTGCTGTTAGTAGGCAGGGCTGTGCAGCAGAGACAAGGGCCCACTGAGTCTTCCAGGGCTGATGGGCCATCTACCCATCCTCCACTATCTTAGAACTCCCCTTTCTGCTCTCTCTCTGCGGGACAGTCAGCTTTGGTCAGCGTGTTCTGCTCAGTCCCCCATGAATATGTGTTCCACCCTTGACCTGTCTCTTTCAGGCTATAATCAGTGCCCTCTCCTTGTGATTCTCTGCTCCAGCTGAGGTTACTACCAAGCCCCCAGGTGAGGGCTGAGCCCTGTGGGGCCTACGACCTAGGTACTGCACTCCCACCCTTTGCCCCTCTGTCAACAGCAGGGACTGCTGACTGTCTCCAGCCATGTGGACTCCAGTGCAGGACTATGCTGAAGGTCCTTTAGTCTCCCTGGGAGCTGCTGTAGCTCAAGACTATGGGAGAGGAGGGTCCCCACTGCCTCCCTCCCTCACATCCAAGGCATAGTACTTGAGTTGGGTGCTGAATCCAACTTTAAGAACCTGTAGGAGCTCAGAACAGGAACCAGCTGGAGGGTCCTTCTGTGATGTACAAAGCATGCATTTTCCTGCCCACCTTGGCTCCACCCAGCGGGACCTTTCTCAGGAACTTGCACCATCCCTATAGCAGGGTGTGTTACAGCTAATCATCAACTGCTCCTAGAGCCTTACCCAAAGAGGACTAGACTTTCGTAGCAGCATTTCTTAGAATGCAAGACCTCAGACTGGGGTTCTGCCAGAAGGGCCCCACCCTGGGCAAAGGAGAAGAGTGAGGCCTCAAATGTCATAGCTCAGTGTTGGCAGAGCCAGGCTTGGGACTTGGCCTCTGGGCTTCAGGCCAGTGAGGTTTCTAGGGCCCCTCTTTCGCCTGTCAGTTCTTAAGGAAGCCATTTAATTCAGAGAGAGATAGGACAAGGCAACACTGCTTCTGGAGTGAGGGTGCTTGGTGCTTAGCAGCCCCCTGGCCTAGGCTCCTGAGCCCCAGAGTTCATTTTGGGTCAAAGATGTTTCTCCCCTGAATGCAGTATATTCAATGCCAGGTCATGTGTGCTGATATGCATCAAATCCAGCCCTGCCCTGGAGGAGCACATAGCAGAAGGGGGCATCTCAGCGCCATGATTGGACAAGTGAGTGTTATGGGAGCTCAGAGGAGGTGGCCTCCCTAGTCGGGGAAGATTACCCAGAGGGGCCCAAGAATTGTTGCAAGGTATAGTGGGTTAGCACCCTTGCCTAGGCTTGGAGGAGATGGTGTGTAGGGTGGAAGGGTAGATGGAGCTATGGGGTGGGGGGCAGGGGCAGACTAGTTTGGGGCTCACAAAGAGGCCCAAGAAGGACTAATACCATCTCCCCCATCATTGGTTCTTCCTCCCTGCTGCTAGGTCTGGGCCATGGAAAATCCCAACCCAGAGAAGGCCAAGCCTTGTACTTGAGATCAGACCCCCAGGCCTGGTGTGGGAGCCCAGGATGGATTTTCTGAGACTGACCTCATTCCTCCTGGCCTCCCACCAAGGGGTCTGAGGCCGGCCGCTGGCAGCCTGCATGCGTGTGTGGGCGTGGACGAGTCCTCACAACACTAAACACATGTGAGCACCACCCACGCCCTCCATGTTTTGGTGGTTTCCAAGTGCCTGTCTTAAGACGTTTCTTCCTCAGGCAAATGTACCCTATTTCTCCCCAGCCTAGGTGCTAGGGCTGCCCAAGGCCTCCTGTAATACTGTTGTCTCCAACTGTGAAACATGTAACTGGAAAGGATGAGAGAAAGAAACACAGGCCCAGAGAGGGCCAGGTATTTCCCAAGCTCTTGCAGCAAACCCTTACAGAGAGTTCTGGAGGGTGGTCGTCTGCTTCCCAAGCCCATTACATCCTCTGTGCAGTGCCAGCTCCTACTACAGCTGTCCTACAACCAGGCCCTCCACTCCTGGCCACCTTGCCCCTGCTCCCTCAGCCTCAGCCTCTCTGAGCCGGTGGTCTCAGTGCCAAGTAAAATCTCTCCCAGCCCCAGAAGACCACCACTGTCCTCTAGGGCCTCCTCCCATTTTGGCTTGATTCACTGCTCTGGCAACTCTGTGAAAGTAATGTGGAGTGGCCTGCCTGGCCATCTGCCCAGGCATCTCTAGTGGCTGAGCCAGCTTTGCTGGCATGTGTCCTCCATGTCTGTCCTCACATGGCCAATCAGAGGCCAGCAGTGAGCTGCAGCTGCCTCATCCGTGGTCTCCTGGCCCCTCTCCGTCTCCAGTCCATACTACAGCCTAATGTGCTAACCATGTTACTCTCTGCTCAAGAAGTTTCTGTGGCTCCCCAAGGCCTTCAGGACAAAATCTAAATGCCTTAGCCTACCACTCCAGAACCTGAAACACCTCTTCTCTGCTCTCTTCCTCCTCCTTCTCCCAGGCCTCCACAGGCCCATGGGCACTATGCTGCTCCTGGGCCTAGCTATTACATCTGCCTCTGGGCACCCAGGAGTAAGCATGCTCAGCTACTAACTAAAAGGGCAAAGGTTTGAGTCCTCCCAGAGGTACCTCAGAAGAAAGGCCTGACAATCTACTTCTGAAAAACTAACCATTGAGAACCTTATGGAGCACAGTTCTACTCTGACACACATGGGGTCATCATGAGTTGGAGTTGACTTGATGGCAACTGGTTTATGCACACCTAAGGGTATTTCTCAGGCACCTCCCTTTCTGTCCAGCCTCCTGGGCCCAAGAGGTCAGATCTTCACCATCAATCCCTGTGAACTACCCTGACTCCCTGCCCCAAACCCTGGGCCATGTCTCTCCTGGGCCTTCCTTCCAATCCAGGCCAGAGAGCTTGGAATAGATGCAATTAAGGACAGAAGCAGGCCTCCACCTAACAAGCTCAGTTAGAGCCCTAAGGCAGGGATAATAATAACAGTTCTGGCCATTTGCTAAGAAACCCCTTCTGAGCTTAGTGGCTTAGATATGCAATTTCATTCCTCCTCCTAAGGAGCTCTGGTGGCATAGTGCCTAAGGTATTTGACTACTAGCTAGAAGGTTGGTGGTTCAAACCCACTAGCCACTCCTTGGAAGGAAGACTGGGCAATCTACTTCTGTAAAGATTTACTGCCTTGGAAATCCAAAAGGTGTCACTGTGAGTCAGAATCAACTTGATAACAGTGAGGTACAGATTATCATCCTCTTTCTACAGAAGAGAAAATTGAGGTCTCAGGGGGTCTCTCAGCTGGCTGTGGCATAGGCAGAATTCACATAGAACCTGTGCTCTCTGCTCTGTACTGAGATGACCCAGGGGACCCATGCTCAGTCAAAGGACTGTGCCATGAAAACCAGGGAGCCAGGTGGGACAGGGCGTGAGCACGGGACCCCTCCACCAACATGTCTTCTCTGGGCCTCAGGGGAAATATAGTTACACTCACATTTCTTGAACATTTTACACTTTATCTCCCTTGATTCCCATAGCAACCCATGGGCCAGGCACTGTTATTGTTGTTGTTGTGTGCCGTCGAGTCGTACCCAACTCATAGTGACCCCTCCTTGGGTTGCCGAGGCAGTATCACTATGGAAGTAGATTGCCCAACCTTCCTTCCAAGGAGTGGCTGGTGGGTTTGAACCACCAGCCTTCTGGTTAGCAGTCAAGTGCCTTAGGCACTATGCTACCAGAGCTCCCGGCACTGTTATTAGTCCCCTTTTATAGATAAAGGAGATCTGGTGGTGCGGTAGTTAAAGCATTCTGCTGCTAACCAAAAGGTCGGCAGTTCAAACCCACCAGCCACTTCATGGGAGAAAGATGAAGCAGTCTGCTTCCATATAGATGACAGCCTTAGAAACCTGTAGGGCAGTTCTACTCTATCCTGTTGGATCACTATGAGTCAGAGTTGACTCAATGGCAGTGGGTTTTATAGATAAGGTAAAGAGGCCCTGAATGGCACAAAAAGGTTGGCAGTTCATATCTACACAGACGGACCTCAGAAGACAGGCCGGTGATCTTCCAGAAGGTCACAGCCTTGAAAACCCAGTGAAGCAGATCTACTCTATACACATGGGGTCACCATGAATCAGAATCAACAAACAAACCTCATGATTTGAGGCTATAAGAGTCCCCATCCTGAGTTCTTTGCCACCATGCATAATTTTTTAAAATAGTTACGTGTTGTTGCTCACCCTGCACTTTATTCATTCACTCATTCATTTGGTCATTCATTCATTTAGCAGTTTTTGACTGTCTACTGTACTCTGGGCAGTGGCTGTGACAGGGTGTAATGGGACAGTGGGTGTGGAGAGTTTTGGAAACAGGCCCTCCCCAGGGTGCCGTTAGAGTGAAGCCCTGTCATTCTCTCTCCAAACATTCCAACACTTACTTAACAAACACTTATATCATGCTTACTCTCTGTCTGATACTGTTCTTGGAGCTTCACAATTAGTCATTTAATCCCCATAACAATCCTATAACTTAGGTACTATTATCAAAGGAGCTCTGGTGGTATAGTGCCTAAGGCATTTGACTGCTAACCAGAAGGTTGCCTGTTCAAACCCAACAGCCACTCCTCGGAAGGAAGACTGGACAATCTACTTCTGTAAAGATTTACCACCTGGGAAACCTAAAGAGGGTCGCTATGAGTAGGAATTGACTCAATGGCAGTGAGTTCTTTTTATTATTATTATTACTATTAAACCGAAGCCCTAAGAGGTTAAGCAACTTGCCCAAGGTCACATAACTGGTAACTGATAGAGCTAGGATTTGAGCCCGGGGTATCTGGCTGCACTGCTCAACATCCCTCTCCCTTCCCTGAAATTATCTTAGATTGTTCCTTCAGAAAGAAATGGAGTTTTCAGGCAGAGGAAGTTGTGGCTAGAGGGTTAGGTGAGCTGTGGGGACAGAGGGATCTGGGTTCTTTTCCTGCCTCCCTGTCTGGCAGTCGAGGATCACTGTTGTGTCCAGGGTAGCCTCATCCCAGGCAGACTTCCCATCTTCTCTTATCATCCAGTGGCCAGGCCTCCTCCTCTTTCCCCTGGCCTCAAACTGGACCATCTTTGCTAGAAGAGATTGCTCCGATTGTCAATAATAATAAACCCATTGCTATCGAGTAGATTCCAACTCATAGTGGCCTGATATTTATTGAACACTTCCTATGCACTAGATACTCTGTCAGAACTCTGGTCCTAAGGCACTTGACTGCTAACCAGAAAGCTGGTGGTTCAAACCCACCAGCCACTCCTCAGAAGGAAGGTTGGGCAATCTACTTCCATAGTGATACCTCCTCAGAAACCCAAGGAGGGGTCGCTGGGAGTCGAGTCCAACTCAACGGCACATAACAACAACAACAATTAAGAGTTGTCTTA
>NW_006921820.1:4257111-4274136 GCF_000298275.1 Orycteropus afer afer | reverse complement strand
GTTCAAACCCACCAGCCACTCCTCAGAAGGAAGGTTGGGCAATCTACTTCCATAGTGATACTGCCTCGGCAACCCAAGGAAGGGTCGCTATGAGTTGGGTCCTACTGGACAGCACATAACAACAACAACAACAACCAGATACTATGTCAAGCATTTCATTCCTATTTTCTCATTTAATCCCCTCAACAACCTTGTGAGATAGACAGAATTATATTCCCCATTTTAGAGATGAGTAAGCTAAGGCAAGTAGAAGTCAAGTAACTTGGGTGAGAAGTCAAGTAACTCACCCAAGGTCTCCCAGTTAATGAATGGCCAAGTTTGGGCTAAGCTAGATGTCTGCTTCTTGGGACTGCCTCAACCTCTCCCTGCTCCTGCCCCTCAGGGAAGGGTGCTTTACATTCTGTGTCACCGGTCTCATTTTTTCTCTCAGATCTAAGCTCCCTGAAAAACCAATATAAAACCAATATTTTATATCCAGCTTGAGTGTCTTTTTTTTTTTTTGCTTTCCCTGATAAAATTTCATGTATATTACTTAACCTAAGTAACATTATCTAATGTATATTCAATTTTATGCAAATATATTTTGTGAGTCCTTTGAGGTAGAGAGGGTACTGGGCACAGAGTCATTAGGGTCTTACCAGCACCAGGCCTAGCCAGCCCAGCCCCTCTTCCCCCTCTTTCCTGACCCCAGGGGCACCCACCTCCATGTCCTCTGGTCTCAGAAGGAGTGCCCCTCCCCAGCTGCTCCCAGCCAGAGTCCGTCCACCCCACCTGCTGTCCATGCCAAGAACAAATGGAAAACTCCCCAGGGCAGTGGCTAGAATGGGCAGGAGAAGAAGGAAGAGAAGAGGAGAGACAGTGGCGGCCCGCCCAGCAGCCCACACCTGCTTCCAATTCCTGTGCTCGGCATTCCTGTGGAGGAGCTCTCTGGGCTTCAGAGCCTGGGAGGGGAGGCTCTGGCTTGTCCCTTCCCCAGGTTCTGACCTAAGGCCTCTTTGCCACAGGCAGCTGGAGCAAGAAGGCCTCTTTGTCTGGGTTCAGGATTACCGGGTGAGATTGGGCCTGGATCCCTTTTCTCTTGCTTGTGGGCACCCCAGAAAACAGGCATTTCACTATCACCTGAAAATTCAGTATCACGGGGAGAACGCCAGAGTAGGAAGGGACTCAAGTGGGGAAGGTAAAGCTTGAGAGGCCCTTTCACCCAAATTTCAGGAGGCAATCCATCCTTCCCCTGCCAGTGGGGTTTTCCAACCATAACCCACTGCCTTCAAGTTGATTCCAACTCAGCATAGAGTAAGACTGCCCCACAGGATTTCCAAGACTGTAAATCTTTGTGGAAGCAGACTGCCTCATCTTTTTCCCACAGAGTGGCTGCCAGGTTCGAATCGCCAGCCTTTTGGTTAGCAGCTGAATGCTTTAACCACTGCACTACCAGGGCTCTTTTCCAACCCTAAAGATAATCCTTTTTCAAAAAAAAGGACTTTTGGAATCCATTCCAGGTTCTGCTTGACAATAAAGCCTGTGCTCACCCAGACAGATGACACCAGACCCTTGGTGAGGTGCAGGCGTGCTCAGGTACAGGTATCAGCCTTGAGCTGTGCATGGGGAATTCAGGGCCCCCAGACTGGTCCCTGCCCTCATCTGGGATGCAAAGTGGTCCAAGCCTACTTCCATCTTTCCCACTTCTTCAGCAACAGGCACCTGCTCTGTACCCAGACCTGGGCCAGAAACTGTGTGGCAGGCAGGGGCACCCACCCCTGGACCGAGGGGCTCTTGCATCTCAGGAGCAAATTCATCGATCCACCAAATATTTATTGAGTGGCTGCCTTACTGTGTTCTGGGCACTGTTCTGGAGCTGGGTATTTGTTAATGAAAAGAAGTCAAAATCCTTGACCTTGTGGGTCTTATCTTTTTATGTGTAACCCATGAACATTATAAATAAGCAAATAACAGAAGGAAAAAAAGAGAAAGATAAGGGGAATCAGGAGCATGGGCAGAAGGGAGGTTGCAATTTTTAAAAAGGGGGTCATTTTAAAAAGTGGGCCTCATTTGAGCAAAGACTTGAAGGAGATAAATGAGTGAGCCATGCAGCTATCTGTGGGAAGAGCAGCCCAGGCAGAGAATGGCTGGTGCAGAGGTCCTGGGGCAGGAAATGCCTGGCATTTTCAAGTATGTTCCTGTGTGGTTGGCACAAAGTAGGGGTAAGAGAGGGAGTAATAAAAGAGCAGGTCACAGAGGTCACAGGGCCCAGGTGGTGCACTGGGGAGTCACTGTAGGGTTTGAGCTGAGCAGTGACTACCATTTAAACAGGACCCTCTGGTTGCTGTGGTAGGAAGGGGCAGTGGGGAGGCAGCCAGGGAGACCGTGGGAAGGCTGTTACAAAGAGATAGGGTGGTAAGTCAGACTCAGGATAGATCTTGGAGACTGAGCTAATGGGATTTCCTGATGGATTGGATGTGAAGTGTGAGAGAAAGAGAGGGGTCAGGGATGACACAAAGGTCTATGGCATGTGCAGATGAAAGGATGAAGTTGCCATCAGCTGAAATGAAAAGACTGTGGGCAGAGTGGATTTTGTGAGAAAGATAAAAATTTCAGGTCATTGTGAAGGATTTGAGAGGGGCAGGAAAGGAGTCCCAGGGGGCTGGAGCATCAAGGCAGGCTTCCGGAGATGAGTGTTAGGGGCGCTAAGCAGGGCCTTTGAGAAGGGACTGGGGCTGAATTCACACTGTAGGAAGTGTGGGGTAGTGACAGAAAACTTGCTGAAAGAAGGTAGCTGACCTCCCCAAAGATAGCCCAGCCAGCTTCCTGGGCGGTTTGCTCTATTGAACAAATGCTCATGGGATCCCTCTCTGAGCCCTGCCCTGCAGCCCAGACATGAGGAGGGAGGCAGTCACTACCATTGGACTGTCTCAGACATGAGCTGCAAGATGGGCCCAGGGCCATGGGGGAGGGATGATCAGGACTGAAAGATGGACTTTGGAACCTAAAGACTGTCTTTTGAGTGTGTGTGTGTGTGTGTGTGTATGTGTGAAGGGATTCTAGGACAAGAGTATCAGAGTCAGAGACCAGGGGTAGAAAAGGTGGGAGTGTGTTGGGGAATTGCCAATGACTCTTAGAGTGAAGACATCTAGAAAGACAAGTTAAGGGCAGACCACAAAAGGCCTTAGCTGCCACCATGGGAAGGCTGAGCTTCATTCTGTAGATAACTCAAGGTTCTGGAAGCAGTTTTACAGCCACTGTAGCTCATTGGTCTGGGCTAGGATCACACCTTCATGATGGAACAAAGCGGATTCTGTAGGCCCCTTTGCCTGCCTACTCACCAAACTAGGTGTGGCACCCCTGGGGCGGCCCTGACAATCTAATGTCCTGATTATTAGATGATGATCGAGTGGGGAGGTAGGTGCTGCCAGCTCAGCCCCAGAGGCCCTCTGTGGCCGGTGCTTATTCCAGGCAGCACTCTGAAGTACTTTCCGCTTTCTCCTCACCTGGGGGCTCCTCTGGAGTCTGGCTTTGCTAGCCAAAACATCCCTCTCAGCACATACTTCACAACACATTGACCAATGCCTGCTGGCCTATGTTTATTCTCCAGCCCTGGACGCCAGAGATTAGGGCTATTTTGCATTCCATTTTCCATCATCTGCTTCTCGTGAGCAGGCGGCTTGGGAGGAAAGATTTTAAAGGAGACAAGATTTATTGAGCCCACAGGAAAGGGGAAGCCAAGAGGGAAACAGGTGATGTTGTGGGCAAGAGGCAGGAATGTAACCACAGGGCCCTCCTCCCTGAGCAGCCTCCTCCAACACCCGCTGAGCAGGCGGGAACAGATTTCTAATGAAGCAGGAAGGATTTAGGTCAGCTGATGGGAGATTTTCCTGACTGCTGATGTAGTATCTGAAAAGGTTGTAAGAGGGCTCAGGCTCTTGCCCAAGGCTGGGAAATGGACTAAATAGCTCTGAAAAAGTGTTTTAATCTCTATAATTATTTATTGCTCCATCAAACCTGTGCTCAGAGAACAGTTTATCCAGCTCCCCTATCATCCAGATGGGGAAAGTGAGCCTCGGAAAGGGGAGGGACCTACACAACAGGGAGGGTGGACAAGATGGCAAACTGGACTGCTGAAGTCTTAACCATAAGGAAGTGCCAGCGAGGTCCTACCAGGAAGAGGACGACAGATGCTGACCCAGGGTTCCTGTGATCTGGCCTGTGAGCCATTCTCAGCTCCAGCCCAGCCTGGGGCAGGAGGACAGGGTAGGCTTGTCCTGAGCACATTGGACCCCAAGAGTCAGTGAGGATGGTTTCCTGCTCAGGCCCTGGATCCCCTGCAGGGCAGCCTTCAGGCCAGAGTAGGAATGCAGAGCCCTGGTCCTTTCCACTCAGGAGTGTGTTTTCACTGTCCTGGAGGGCCTGAAATGGCCATCCAAGGCCAAAGGGGGCTCCCCCAGATCAATGGCTGCTTGTGGAGTGGCCTTGGGACCCAATGTTCTTGGACCCAGCCCCTCCCCAGAAAAGCAGCCAGGAATGACTCAGTGCCTAGGGGCACTGCAGCCTGAACCCCTATGTGCACGATCCCCATGGTCAGCATGTCCCTCCTGGGGCATGTACCAGGGGGCTGGGACAGGGCTCCAGGTTATGAGTGGGGTGAAATTAGACTGAATAAATGAAGATACTGAGGCCCAGAGGGGGGTCAGACTTACCAGGGGTCACAAAGATCTACAACATAGTAGACCAGGTTCCTATCTACTTCCTGGGAACAGAAGGCAGGATGCTAATGGTGGCCAGGGCCTCTCCCTGAGTACCCTGGGCAAGACCAACCACCTAGCCTTTGGATGGTCAGACCCATCCTTCATCCTACCCCTTTCTAGTAGAACTGGAGGCTTAGGAGAAGCTGAGTAAGATTGGAGGGGCCCCAGTGATTAGGGAGGGAACTAGATGTGTATATTCTCACTCAAGTACACAAGGGGACATGCACAAGGGGTTCATTCCAGCATGTGTATGGAGCAGGGAGTTGGAGACCACCCAGGGTCCATTGCCAGCAGTCTGGGTAGACTGGACATGGCCAATGTGAACTGTGGAATCCTAGTTAGCCATGATGAACAATGAAATAAATATATCTTCAACAATTACATCGACTTAAAAAAAAAAAAAAGAACAAGATTTATATGGCAATATTTCTATATTTAAAAACACTTCCACAAAAAGACCATTGCTGTCAAGTTGATTCCATTTCATGGGGACCCATGTGTGTCAGAGTAGAACAGGTTCCATGGGATTTTTTAGAAGGAGATCACCAGGCCTTTCTTCTGAGGGGCCTCTGGGTGGACTCAGACCTCCAACATTTCGGTTAGCAGCTGAGTGCTTAACCATCTGTGTACTAGGGACTCCCTAAAAACACATGTTGTTGTTGTTATGTGCTGTCAAGTCAGCCCCGACTCATGGCGACCCCTCCTTGGGTTTCCAAGACAGTATCACTACGGAAGTAGATTGCCTAACCTTCCTTCCGAGGAGTAGCTGGTGGGTTTGAACTGCCAGCCTTCTGGTTAGCAGTCAAGTGCCTTAGGCACTACGCTACCAGATGCACTGCCTACTTCATACAGATACACAAATGTTCAAGGACATGTCTGGGGGTCAGGAGTGAGGATCAAGGTAAAATTGTTTGAAATAAGTCAAGAGGGGAGTCTCATATAGACCAATGATAATGGGTAATTGGCTTGAAGTGAGGATTGTGTTGAATTCAGTTCTCTGCTTTTCTGAAAATGGGGAGGATCTGGAAGAAGTTTTCATTGGAACCTCCTTTACAGAGTTTCTAGTTGTAGGCCCAAGGGCTGGATGAATCTCTGTATACTGGAAAGGAAATTCAGCCCCTCCTCAAATGACATCTCTTTGTGACTGATGGCTGAAATCCCCTCATTGTTCCTCTACCTTTGGAGTCATCATTACCTTCTCTCCAGGATCTTTCTTTAAAATGCACACTTCAGATGGGGGTGATCACACTAGTCTGGACTTCAACCAACATTGGCCACCCCACAAGCCAAAAACAGCAAAATGACACCCCTGCCCTTACACCCCACAAGCCCCAACTGAAGCCTTCCCTCATCTCCCTCCCAATATCATACAACCTCTCCCCTCCACACCCAAGCCTGATGACAGTGATGAAGGAGGCAAGAACCCAATTCTGCAGGCCTGGAGGAATGCCCCCTGGGAGAGCAGGCTGGGAGAATATTCCTTCCTGGAAAAACATACCAGCCCAAGGAGGGGGCCGCTGTGCCCTGGGACCTCAGCAGGGGATCCCAAGCCTGGCCTGAACTCCCAGGGCGGCCCTCTTTTCCAGCAGCTTTCCAGAGCTGCTGCCTCCCGGACCAATAAGGGCATGACAGGCACAGAACACAGCAGGGAGGGTGTTGGGGTGGAGGTGGTTAGGGGGTCACAGGAGGCCCTGGTGATGGACAGAGATGATGGAACAAAGAAAATAATGGAATTATAGCAGGAGTGATTCCATTTATATGAAGTTTCAGAAGAGGCAAAGCTAACCCCTGGTGATTAAAAAGCAGATCACTGGCTGCCTGGGATAGTGAAAGGAGGAAGTGAGATTGACTGGGAAGGGCTGGGAGAGAACTTTCTGGGGTGATAGAAACAATCTGTAGCTTGATTGTGGTAGTAGTTAAATGAGTATATGCGTTTGTCCAAACTTAACAAGCCGTACCCCTAAAATCTATGAATTTGTGTATAGGTTATACCTCAAAAAAAGCTGATTTTTATCAAAAGAAGAATAATAGGAGGAGTCTTGGAAGGAAGTCAGGACCTAGGATCTCCTCCTGAGGCTGCCCCAACTCACTGTGTGGCCTTGGGCAAATTCATTGCCCTCTCTGAGCCCCTATTTCCTCCAGCACCTCCAAAGGCATGGGATATCCTAGTATCTTGGGGGGAACAGGGCATGGAGCACACATGTGGGTGATTAGAACAGTCATGTATCAAGCCACTAATCTTTAGAGCAGTTTGCCTGATAGAGGCAGAGGTCACTCACCTGGTCCTGAAATTTGTCAACTATAAAAGGAGAAATGGATCGTGCATGACCGGGTACAGGTCTCAGACCATGCCCAGCTGCCCCAGGCTGTCAGTCTCTCTTCTGACTCCCCACGTGGGGTACTATTCAAATGCCAAAAGCCTCTCCCTCCCCAGCATTGGCCATTGGTGCTTACAAAAAACCCAAAGGGTGATGTCAAAGCAACTCCTTTTAATTTTTTTTTTTTTTTCAAGTACAGAGCTTTAGCCCATCATCTGTGGACAAGCAGCAGTGAATCTGAGGCTCAGAGTTCTTGATAGGTACCGGGCCTCAGTGTAGAGCTAGGATCAGAGCCCAGTATGTAGCCAAGTTATAGCCCAGTGTGTGACCAGAGTTTAAGCTCAGTGTGTAACCAGGAACAGGGTTCAGTGTGTGACAGGGTCAGGGCTCAGTATGTGACCAGAGTTTGGGCTCTGTGTATGAGCAGAGTCAGGGCTCAGTGTGTGACCAAGGTCAGGATTTAATGTGTGACCAGAGTTTGGGCTCAGTGTGTGAGCAGGGTCAGAGTTCACTCTATAAGCAGGCTCATGGCTCAGTCAGAGGCCAGAAGCACAGGCCCTCATGGCCCTGAGAATCCCTGGCCTCTTACTCTTCTGGCTCTTCCAACTTCCCTGAACTGTACAGCCAGCTCATGGAATGGCCTAGAGAGGCAGGGTTGGGCCAGAAAAGCTTGTGGAGCCATCTGTGCAGTGTTTATTGAAACCGGGCCTAGGAGGGGAGACAGGCTGTCTGGTGCTGAATGCTGGGTCCCAGGAGGTTTCAGGCCCAGCTGACCCTTCCCTCAGCATGTTGCTGAGAAAAAGTCACTTTGATAATGGTAAATGGGATGTGTCCCTCTTCCTCACCCCTCCCCAGAGGCTGCCCAGGACTGAGGGTGAGAACTAACTCCCAGCTTGGCACCAAGGTGGCCTCTTTCTTTGAGGGCCTGAGGGCCCCCTGGGAAATGACTGCAGGCATTCCTGGGGGTTTGGGTAATAGGGCCTAAGCTTGCCAAGGCAGCCCCCATCAGCCAGGAACCACCTCATCCTCACCCACCCTGTACTCCAAGCTGCCACTTCATTCCAAGTAGGTGAGATCATGCTGGCTGCCTGGACTAGGCCCCCAAGTGAGGCCCAGGCCCCAGGGGAAACAAGGATGGAGTCTGGGGGCTCAAGGTATGTGGCATGAGGGGCCAGCTGGAGGTGCAGGGAGATGCCTCCATCAAAGCCTTCAACAACAGAGTTCACTTCCTCTGCCTTATCTCTGAACTTAATACTGACAAGATGGTTTTGGCAGCAAGGGGAGGGGGCTAAAGGAGGGGGTTGGAAGAGTATGCAAATGACTCAAACCCCCCCCAAACCCCACCCCATTGCTTGCCCTCCCCTCTGCCTCCCAAAAGCAGAGCACTTGGAAAAAGTTAAGAGGAACTTACAACCTACCCTGTCATTTATCTACCAGAATCCTTGAGGCCTGAGAAGGGAAACCCTGTCCCCTTTCAAGTCAGTGGCTGAGCTGGGATGGAGTCAGGACTCTGGAGTCTCCCCTGCCCACCTGCTGGGCCACTATGCCCCATCACTCCCAATGTTAAGACCAGTGTGCCTCTATTCCAGTGCAGGAATGGGTCTGGACACCTGAGTTTGGTTCCTGCTTATTCCTAATTACTTGGACCAACTCTTTTGTGGATAGTGGTATGGGAGACAGGGTGGACAGACCCCCAGCTCTGACATAGCCCAGGGAATAAATGTCCACAAGGGCTGCAACAGTCTCCAGACCTTCCTAGGGCACTTAACTTGGCCAGGCCTCCCTCAGGTCAGGGGCAGATGATGAAGATGGGGGAAAGGGTGTCAGGTTTAGGGGGCCAATGGCAGAAAGTGTGGAGGAAGGTCCATGCCAAGAAGAGAGGAGCCCTGACACAGTCGGTGGGGCTGGGTGCCCAGCTGAGGATCCTGCGCTGTCAGCAGCCTGCTTAGGGAAGTATTTTCCTTCCAGCCCCTCCCTTCCTGCCCACTCCAACTTTTGCCAACCAAAATTCACCTGGCTCTGTCCATGAGCCTTCTGCAGCCCATCCCAGGCTATCCTGGGACAGAACCCAGGACTCTCTTAGTGGTTCATGAACCTGCCAGGGGTGAGAGGAACAGAGAGCATCTCTGGCTGGTGGTCAGAGGCTGGGGAATAAAGGACAGGGAGGGGAATGTCTGTCAGGAACTTGGTTCACTCAGTCCTACCTCCAGGCCATTGTTCATGCTATTCCCCCTGCTGAAAATAACCCGTCCTCACTCTGGCTCTCTAAAGTCTGCCCAGTCTCCTAGATCTTGCTCCTGTCCCAGCTCTTCCAGGAGGTCTCAGTGACTTCCCCATCACTGGGGAAGGTCTGATGTCATCCAGCCACACCTGACCCCAGTAGTGAGTGCCCAAAGGGAATGGTCCAAATTACGCACTGGGTTCAGGGTGGGGCTGGGCTTTCTAGAGATGGTGACAGCCTGCATAGAAGAAGAATGGCAAAAGACATTGGGAGTTGGGAGATGGCCTGGGCATTAGCATTGGCCAGTCTAACCCCTTCCAATGCCATGTTCTTCTTCCCTCTCTCCCACTCCTCACTCCAGGCCTCCCTGACTTGGTCCCAGACCCAAACTACGTGCAAGCGTCCACATATGTCCAGAGAGCCCACCTGTATTCCCTGCGCTGTGCTGCGGAGGAGAAGTGTCTGGCCAGGTAAGGGACTGAGGATGAAGCATAGAGCATTGAGACAGACCCCCAAGAGTCACCCAGAACCAATGCTCATGTCAGCCAGGATGCTCACAAGCTATATGACCTTGGCCAAATGCCTGAGGCTCTCAAGACCTTGACCCCATCATCTATGATCCTTGCCTGTCTCAAGGGAGTCAGGAAGGGAATGAGCAGTTATAGAGCACTTTCTGTATATGTCACTATGCAAGGAATTTTATTTTTGCTATGATATTTAATCTTCATACCAGCCATAAAGGTGTATCACTCCCATTTACAGGAAGAGGAAACAGGAGTGGTAGAGGGAGTTGGAACCTTTCAGATCACAGATCCCTAACAAGAAGGTTGCTCATGAGGAGCCTAGGTATCTAGTACTTACATAAGGACCCAGAGAAGTCCTGTAGGATGGACGAGCTTTCAGGATAGAGGGCAAGATTATGGAGGTATTTCCACAGAGAACAGTTGTGGCTTTGGCCCAGGCTGGCCCAGGCTATCTTTGCCTAGGTCACAGCAGGGGCAGTAGGCATAAGTGACAAAGAGGCCTAGTTATATGCTGCACCAGAGGAGAAGGAGACCAGTTTACACAAATCCAGAGATTAAACACAGCCTACTCTCCATTATTTGTGATTCTGCCTCCTGTAGAGCTTGCTTCTAAATTTATTAGCAGTTACTATTTCTGCTCAAATGTATGTGCTTTGGGGACATCTCCCTGTGCTAAAAGAGGTGGTTAAAGAGGACATTTGCATCCTTCTTTTGTTGATAACTCTTTAGGTGGAAAGCACCTATTTTTCTTAATTACTTCTTTTTTTGTGACATCCACGATCTGTTTACTTTTATTTTTCAGTATCTGGGAAGCTCTTTAGAATCCCAGCATTTTCTCATTTATAGAATCTCTAGTCCAAAGCCACTCTGAGTGAGCTTATCACAGTCTGTTCATTACCTGTGTGTAGCAAGATAAGGAACTTGCACCAGAGAGTAACTCAACTCACTGGTTCCTTCATTGAAAAAGTCTTGCTTTAAAAAGGAAAAAAAAAAAAATCAGTTAAACTGAAGAGTGTGATTAGTGATGGAGTTGATTTATATTCTGGTGCAAGTTTCTTCTCTCCTCACAAACTGGCAACTTTGAGAAGCATTCAGTCTACCTGCCCGCTCAGGTCTTATCTCAGTTGTCGTTGGCAAGAGAGCATAATGTTCCTGCCTATAATTCTTCCAGCAATGAGGAGCTTACAGCCTCAATGGCAGCCTATCCAGTTTTGAGGAGCTTGAGACAAAGCCAAACTATCACTACATTTTCGTGGAACATCCTTTGTGCCCTGACATGACCCTCTAGATGGGATGAGGAGGAGGAAGTCTAGGCTCTACCCTGGGGGATCTCCTGGTCTGGCTGGAGAGAGTCGCTCCTCAGTCATGCCCTGATGACAAAACCGAACAACGTGGAGTGATATAAGAGCCAAAATGAGGGGCTCACAGGCTGGGTCTGGGATGTGAGAGGAGGGGGAGGTAGACGAGGGCTGAGGCATTCGAGGAGGTTGGGCACAGGACTGCAGACTTAGAAAACCCACAGAACTGGAGCCCTGAAGCAGGAAGGCCCTCCAAGATCATCTAAAATGTGGTCAATGAATGGATGCCAGTTTGCACACTGCTCACAGAACCCAGAGAAGGAAAGGGACGTGCTCCAAGTCTCACCACGAGTTTGTGGCAAAGCTGGGCCTAGAACCTAGATCCGGATGGTTTCCCACGGTGTGCTTAGTTGAACAGAAGGGTAGGATTTAAATGAACAGAGGGAAGGAGGATGTTTTGTTCCAACCAGACACAGACAGATTCCAGGCCTCCCCCAGACAAGGCTGAGGGCCTTTCATTCTGGCAGACAGAAGTCTGAGCCGCCTGTTGTCCAGACATCCTTTCAGAGAGCAGGCTAATCCCCATGGCTGGCCACCTCCTTCCTCTGGCCTTAGGACCCAGACCTTAATGAGTGTCAGGGAAGTGCTTCTGAGCCAGAGAGGAGGCTTGAGGCTTCGTCTAGCCCCCCTGTTGGCACACCCATGTGTATGTGTCCCCTCTCTGTTTCTCCTCATTCCCATTTCTTCCCTTCACCCCTTCTTACAACACACATCCCATTTGGACATTTGAGGTCAGCAAGTGAATGTAAGTAGGCAGTCTGCCCCAGACCCATGCTCCCTGAGTGGAAAAGCACAGGTTGCTGGCCCTGAGCACACAGTGTTAAGGAAAGGCAGCCCAGTTCCATTCAGCCAAGTGCAGGGCATATGTGGTGTTAGGGTGTGCTGAAGGCAGCACAGTTGGACCTCCCAAGCAATCAAAAATCCCATAAAGGGGACAATCAGGGTATACTTCCTGGAGGAGGGTGACCTGAATTGGGTCTAGGAGGTTGAGTGAGTTTTGGAGTTCCAGGTAGAGCAACCTGCATGGGCAGAAGTATAGATCAGGAAAAGAGCCAAGCCTATTTGAGGGCCCATGTGTAAAGCTGGAGCCCAGGACATGTGGGGACCAGGAAGTGAAGAGGCTTTGACATGGAGGAGCTCATGACTGATTTGTATGCCCACATACTCAAGATATGACATACATTAGTCATAAATAGGGTTCTGTCTACAGGAGGGAAGATTTATCAGACTCTCCAGGATAGGGCTATTTTTAAAAAGCTCTCCAAAGACTTTCATATGTCTACTCCCCACCTCAAAGGGGCTGTCCCTAGTGAGAGTCACTTGCAGGTATCAGGGGCCCCCAGAGGGTCACCCCAGGTCCACCTGCTTTAGGAAGACTCCATGGTGGAGGTCAAAAAGGAGGGGTTGGCCAGACCACTGGGGATCAAGAGAAATGGGGAGAGATCTGATGGAGAGACCCCTCAACCACAGTGGAGGGGTCAGATATGAGACTTGATTTGGGGGCAGGATCAAAGGCCAAGAGTCTAAGGGTGAGGGCTGATGCAACCCATTCTACATCCTAATGTTACTCACTCATCTCCCCACCTGTTCCTACAGCACAGCCTATGCCCCTGAGGCCACTGACTATGATGTGCGGGTACTGCTACGCTTCCCCCAGCGTGTCAAGAACCAGGGCACAGCGGACTTCCTCCCTAACCGGCCTCGGCACACCTGGGAGTGGCACAGTTGCCACCAGTGAGTAGGGGTAAGGGGGCAGCCAGCCTCCTTCCCACTCTTCCTCTGGGTGGAAGGCCTTGATACCTGCTTCTTTCCCCAGTTAGAGCTCCAGGAAATGCAGATGCTGTTTGAAGACTCCAGTGAGGTGTTCTCTGCCAAGGGCACATCACCAGTGCAGGAGTTTCTGAGAGAAATCTTCTAAAAACACTGGGCTGGAAAATGGGACATGGGTGGATCTGTTTTGATAGGGGAGGGAAATGTCTGGAATATAGGACATTGCCCAAGGAAGGCCAGCACAGGTTGTTGTTGCTGTTGTTGTTAGGTGCCATTGAGTCGGCTCTGACTCACAGCGACCCTATGTACAACAGAATGAAACACTGCCTGGTCCTGTGCCAGCCTCAGTATAGGTTTGTTGTTGTTGTTGTTGTTGTTTGCCGTCGAGTCGGCCCCGACTCATAGCGACCCCTCCTTGGGTTTCCGAGGCAGTATCACTATGGAAGTAGGATTGCCCAACCTTCCTTCCGAGGAGTGGCTGGTGGGTTTGAACCGCCAGCCGTCTGGTTAGCAGGCAAGTGTCTTAGCCACTATGCTACCAGAGCTCCCTCAGTATAGGTAGGGAACCCAAAAAGGAAGTGAGGAGACCTGAAGAAGAGTTCTCCTAGGGTGGCCTGGCTAGGTAGGGAGCACAGAAGTGCCACCCTGTGGGATACAGTAGACAGAAGAGTCCAGGTGGGTCGGGAGGCTGTGTCACAGCAGGGCCACTTAGGCCCATCTCAGGGTGGGACAGTATGAGAGGCCCATGGTGACTGGGCCCACGTCTCTCTCCTCCTCCTCCGCTGCCCCAGACATTACCACAGCATGGATGAGTTCAGCCACTATGACCTACTGGATGCAGCCACGGGCAAGAAGGTAGCTGAAGGTCACAAGGCCAGCTTCTGCCTGGAGGACAGCACCTGTGACTTCGGCAACCTCAAGCGTTACGCGTGCACTTCTCATACCCAGGTTGGGCTACAGATGTGGAGCAAGGGGCACAGGAGCAGTGGGAGTTAAGCCCAGACTTGGGGGAGGAGAGCAATGCCTGGCCTGAGCCCAGCTGAAGACAGGCTACTACTACCAAGGTTCCTGTCCATTCTGGTCGAGTGAAGGTCCTCTCACCAGCCCTCATGACATCACAGGGCCCTGGCAGGATTGTCCTCTTCTACTTAGGCCCTTCCTATGCATCCTGCCCTGTTATGGAAAAAAAGAACTTTCTAACAAAGTCTGGATGGCATGATGTTCTATCTGCCCACTTATCCACCCAAATCTGTCTTTCTATCAGTCCATCCATCCATAAAATGTCTGTCCATCTATCCTATCTCTCCTTATCCATTCTCTATCCATCTATCCCAAGCATCCTTCTCTCCTTCATTTTATCCCTCCCATCTCTTTTTCTCTCTTCTCCCCCATCCATCCATCCAGTGGGCCTAGGAAGGTGGCAGGACCCACAGGCTACACTGGTGCAGAGGAAGGAGGATGCAGAATGGGAAGCATGGGCATGGGGCAGCTCTTGGGGATAAGCAGTACTCCAGCCTCACCTTCTGTGCCTTTTCCCAGGGCCTGAGCCCAGGCTGCTATGACACCTACAATGCGGACATCGACTGCCAGTGGATTGACATAACTGATGTGCAGCCTGGGAATTACATCCTCAAGGTGGGTCCCCTGGGCTGGGGCAATTCCTTCAACCAGACGGACGTGCTCAATGGCCCCCCAATTCTGAAATATGCTTCAAATTCTGGGCAAGTTTCCTCATTCCAGCTGCCGAACAGAGGTGCTATGCTTGGGCAGCACAAGGGTTACCCTTCCTAAGTGAAGGTCTTCACCTCAGGCAGGCAAAGCCTCTCTTTCCATAAAGGCACCAAGGAACTTTTGGCCCAAGTTGTTGATGGTAGAGGAGGTGGAGACCCTAAATGATAGGGGAACAGATTGCAAGGGAGGACTTGCAAAGTCCATGTGGTCCATCCCCCTGTCTCCAGACAAGACAGGGTTTGCCATCTGGGAGAGATCATGACCCTCCTCTGAGGGGAACCCTTAGTTCTTCACAGTGACACTTATAAAGCTGAAGACTTCTGTGGCCAAGAGTCCATCTAGTCTGCATCCCTTTTGCTCCAGTTTATGCTCAGGACACTGCCTTCACTTGGTTGGGGAATAGGTAGAAAAGCATGTTTAGGACACACAGCCCAACCTAGCCCAAGTCTGTGCAGGTGCCAGTCATCATGCCTCATCTGGGAAAGCCACATCGCAGCCTCCTCAGTGCAGGTGTGAAATGAAAGTGGTGATCGTTCTACCAGTTTCCTTGGACCCACTCCACATACCAGAAGTTCAGGACAGAAAGCGCAGGGAAGATGGGCATAAAACACAGGCTGCTGGGAGGCTGCATTACATTCAAAACAAGGATTTGCAAGGACCAGGAATCAACTGTGCAGCTCATCCTGAGCCCTTCTCCACAGACTCATGTAACCTCTACCTGGCTTCATCAGGGCCTGGGGTTGTCAGGTGTATTCACCTAGCCCTCAAACATGTATGAAGGCCCTCTGAATTCTAGACACTGGGACTATAAACTAAGTCATTAATATACGGGACTTAAAAAACACTCCTCACTTACCGACTGTTCGTTATCTGACATTTTGCATTTAGGACAGTAGTAAAAAAAAATCTACTATCTGAATGTTTTGTACATTAATGATGTACGTCTGGCAGAATGAATGCCAAGGTACAAGGTGATAGTAATTCTGTCTGTGATGGTTAAGGTTATGTGTCCCCTTGGCTCGGCCATGATTCTCAGTAGTTTGGAAGTTATGTAACAATGTAGTCATCCTCCATTTTGTGATCTGATGTGGTCATCCTCCATTTTCACATAATGTCGATTTTCACATAACGACCTGGTCTTTGGAACCTAACCTGTGGATAAGTGAGGAGTGGGTATAATGTAATTGCAACTATTCTTAAATGTTCTGCAAATAGCACTGGTTGCTAGCCCATTGAGGCCACACTACAACTAGGCCAACATTTAAAAGGTCTCCTAGTGTCCTCTAGTACTTTCCTAGGCTGTAACAAACTACCACAAATTGGGTGGCTTAAAACAACAGAAATTTATTCCTCACAGTTTAGGAGGCTAGAAGTCTAAAATTAAGGTGTCAGTAGTGTTGGTTCCCTCTGGAGGTTCTGAGGGAGAAACTATCCCATTCTCCTCTCTTATCTTCTGGTGGTGGCCAGCAATCTGTGACATTCCTTGGCTTGTAGACACATCAGGCTCTCCCTATTTCTTCAGATGGCCTTCTTCTCTAGGTATCTGTCTGTGTCCTCTCCTTTTCTTATAAGTGTTCACCCTAAATACAGGATGATTTCATCTTAAGATCCTGAACTAATTATATCTGCACAAACCCTCTTTCCAGTTAAGATCACATTTTGAAGTTCTGAGTAGACATGAATTTTGAGGGATACCATCTAACCCATTACATGTTCTAATAGCTCCTTTCAGATAAAATTCACAGGCAGAGCTTGGGCCCATCATTTCAATGAGTGTCAGGGATGCTCTGGGTTCCAAGGGAGAACATGCCATCTAGCATTGGACAGGCCCTCAATGGGCTGTACAGATGAGGTTCCTGGTGAACTGGTGGTAATCTCAGAGTTGGGCAAGCAAGGCATTGAATCTCTGCTCGGTCCCTCACTCACAACTGTCCTCTAGGACAGTAGCCACCCTCTCTGATCCTGAGTGCCCAGGGCAGGCCCCCCGGCACAGGATTTGGCTCTGTGGAAGCCTCAGCTCTTCAGTGAGGATGCCCTGATGATATTTTTACTACATACTGTCTCTTCTTTCCTCTCTCTGTCTCTCTGCATCTCTCCATGTCTCTCTTGTTGTACATCTCTATCCCATGTATGACATTAAGAACATCATCCATGAAGAAAGCAAGGGGTCATTAAAAAGATAGGAAAGGAAGAAAAGACCAAAATGGATGTCAGAAGAGCCTCTGAAACTTGCCCTTGAATGGAGAGTAACTAAGGCAAATGGGCAACGTGGTATCAGGATTGGAGGAAGAATCATTAACAACCTGAGATATGCAGACGATACAACTTTGCTTGCTGAAAGTGAGGATGACTTAAGGCACCTAC
>NW_006921820.1:4254903-4256590 GCF_000298275.1 Orycteropus afer afer | reverse complement strand
TGATACGGTGGCTGCGATGATGGGCTCGAGTATAGCAGGGATTGTGGGGCTGGTGCGGGATCAGGCAGTGTTTCATTCTGCTGTGCATGGGGTCGCTATGAGTCGGAAACGACTCGACGGCACTTAACAACAACAACAACAAGGCAAATGGAAGAAATAATAAGATAAAAGACCTGAATGGAAGATTTCAAAGAGCAGCTTGAGAAGACAAAGTCAATCATTATAATGAATTGTGCAAAGACCTGGAGTTAGAAAACCAAAAGGAAAGAACACACTTGGCATTTCTCAAGCTGAAAGAACTGAAGAAAAAAATTAAGCCTCAAGTTGCAGTATTGAAAGATTCTATGGGGCAATATACTGAATGATGCAAAAAACATCAAAAGAAGATGGAAGGAATAAACAGAGTAACTGTACCAAAATGAACTGGTCAATGTTCATCCATTTAATGAGGTAGCATATGATCAAGAACCAAGGTACTGAAGGAAGAAGTCAAGGCTGCACTGAAGGAACTGGCAAAAAACAAGGCTCCAGGAATAGACAGAATACCCATAGAGATGTTTCAACAAACGGATGCCCTGCTAGAAGCACTCACTCAGCTATGCCAAGAGATTTGGAAGACAGCTACCTGTTCAACTGACTGGAAGAGATCCATAATTATACCCATTCTAAAGAAAGGTGATTCCACAAATGTGGAAATTATCAAACAATATCATTAATATCACACACAAGTGAAATCTTACTGGAGATAATTCAAAAACGGTTGCAGCAGTATATTGACAGACAGCTTCCAGAAATGCAAGCTAGATTCAGAAGAGAACATGGAATGAGGGATATCATTCCTGATGTCAGATGGATATTTGGGTGAAAGCAAAGAATACCAGAAAGATGTTTACTTACGTTTTATTGACTATGCAAAAGTATTCAATTGTGTGGATCATAACAAATTATGGATAACATTGAGAAGAATGGGAATTCCAGAACACTTAATTGTACTCCTGAGGAACCTGTACACAGACCAGGAGGCTGTCATTCGAACAGAACAAGGGGACACTGCATGGTTTAAAATCATGCAGTCTGTGCAGGTGCCAGTCATCAAGAAGGGAATGTGTCAGGGTTGTATCCTTTCACCATACTTGTTCAATTTGTATGCTGAGCAAATAATCCAAGAAGCTGGATTGTATGAAGAAGAACATGGCATCAGGATTGGAGGAAGACTTATTAACAACCTGTGATATACAGATGACACAACTTTGCTTGCTGAAAGTGAGAATGACTTGAAGCACTTACTGATGAAGATTGAAGACTACGGTCTGCAATATGGATCATACCTCAACATAAAGAAAATGAAAATCCTCACAGCTGGACAAGTAAACAGCATCACGATAAATGGAGCAAAGATTGAAGTTTTCAAAGACTTTGTATTACTTGATTCTACAATCAACACCAATGGAAACAGCAGTCAAGACATCAGATGGTGTATTGCATTGGGCAAATGTGCTGCAAAAGACCTCTTTCAAGCGTTGAAGAGCAGAGATGTCTCCTTGAAGACTAAGGTGCACCTAACCCAAGCCAATAAAACAATTATTATTATTATTGTGTTTTATTGACTATGCAAAGGCATTTGATTGTGTGGATCATGACAAATTATGGATAACATTGAGAAGAATGGGAATCCCTGAGCACTTGA
>NW_006921820.1:4234934-4253383 GCF_000298275.1 Orycteropus afer afer | reverse complement strand
CTCACTGCTAACCAGAAGTTTGGTGGTTCAAACCCACCAGCCACTCTGTGGAAGGAAGACTGGGCAATCTACTTCCATAAAGATTTACCTCCTTGGAAACCCAGTGGGGGTCACTATGAGTCAGAATCAACTTGATGGCAGTGGGTTTGGTTTTGTTTTTATCTCAGTATATCCTCTCTCTCTCTCTCTTTCTCTCTCTGCCCTTCCTGTGTGTCTGTCTGTCTGCTTGTGTACCACCTTCCAAGGTGACCAGATAAAGTGTACCCCCACACCCAACTAAATCCCTTTTCTCTCTGTCCCCTCTTCCTGCAGGTGCATGTGAATCCAAAGTACATTGTTTTGGAGTCTGACTTCACCAACAATGTGGTGAGATGCAACATCCATTATACAGGTCGCTACGTTTCTACAACAAACTGTAAAATTGTCCAGTAAGTGCTTGCCACCACCCTCCCTGCCCCAGCCCATTTCATACCTGGGGAGCAGACAGAGCCACAGCAAATGCAGAAGATAATTGCACTTTGGTTCACTTTAATGGCCCTACACACCTGTAGTTGGGCACAGCCCACCAGTTCAGCAGAAAGAGCCTTGCCATGCTAGGCCCACACTGAGAGCATGTAGTGGGGCTCAGTCTGTAGGATATTGATTTGGTGCCTCATTGTTCAGTTCCCTAAATGTCTCAGGTGGAAGCCAGTAGAGGGCACCATAATTCAGGGGAAATGCATGGGCTCTGACATGCTAGTTCCTCCTAGGTTGTCCTGATAGTGACTTCCTCACTAATTTTGTCAACTGTAACTTCCCACATAGGCTTGTTCTGAGGATTTAAAGGCCTGACTTCTGTGCATGTTCTAGGGCTTGGCTGACATGGTGCTCAATGAATGATCACAATGTTGTGACCAAGTGGACTGAATTAAGCCTTCTAGATTAGAAATAATGGGAATTGTAATGTCATCAGTCCCTGGCCCCCCTTTGTCGATCAAGCTGATAAACTGGCCAGGTTCCTCAGCTACTTCAAATTGGCTATCTTTGGTCACTCTCTAATTCCCTACATGGGGTACTTACTTCAGATTGGCTATCTTTGGTCACTCTCTAATTCTCTACATGGGGCACACAAAGAAACCCCATCCTACTCAATGTGAATTGAAAATGTTTGCTCAAGTCAAAGCAACTTCTTAAAAAAAAAAAAAAAAGTAGGGATTCTGAGACCCAGAAAGGCATCTTTCCCTAAAAGTATGTATTAATGAATGGTTGACAGGTAACAGAGCTTTAACCTGTGACTAAGGTCAGGGCTCAGTGTGATCAGGGTCAGGACTCAGCACATGACCAGGGTCAGGGTCCATTTAGAGACAGCCCATTCAGCCTTGGCTGCTACCACTACCCTAGTGATTCACAAGCCCTGCACTGCCCCATGAATATTTAGAAATGAGAACCATGGCCTCTAGTTCAGTATAGAGATTAGGTTCCTAAGGAGTAGAATTAGATCAGAATTTTCCAGGTCACAGAGTAGTTAGAACTACTGACTCCTCCCCCATCTTTGGGAACTTGGCTCTTGGACTGGGTTTCAGGACCCTTCCCAGTGTCACTGTCACAGCTCTCTCATCAGCCGTTTCATCAGCCATTGGACTTTCAGTGGAGATTTTCTGGGAAGCACTTCTAGGGAAGAAGGAAGAAGGAGCAGGTGGGGTAAAGGCAGACAGGAAATCTATGTCCCCCTCTGGCCTCTACCTGCCAGCTACTGGGTAACCTTGAAGCCCCTCTGCTGGCCAAGCTCAGAAACAGCCCCACCTCTTGGCTCCCCTGGGGCCTGTGGGCAGGCTGAGGCCCTTCCTCTGAGCCCTTTACATAAGTGCTTGGAAAGGGTTTATTAGAGCAGCTCTGTGGCCCTGACCGCAGGCGGGCAGCTGGGCCAGCACACACAGGAAGCTGGACGGAGCTTTCCCAGAAAGGCCACGGGGCTGACGCCTGTGGGTTTCAATCATGTTTCTGAAGAGGAAAAGGGAGGATTTTTTTTTTTTAAGTATTGAATTAGAAAAAATAAGAAAATACTTCCAGCAGCTCTGCTAATAACGGCATGAAAAACAATCTGGGACTCAGGACCTGGGGAGGGGGCTGTGCCGAGACTGGGTCCTGGGTGGGTGAGAGTTCATGAGACCTCTTCTTGGAGCTGGGCCTGAGGGACAGGCTTTTCCCCTAAGCTCAAATTACTGAGGGAAATGGGAGACTCATGCCCACTTTCCCACATGGAATTGGGGCTATGGGAGGGAAGCCCCAGCTGGGGAGGCTGCAAGGGGTCCCTGCTGATAGCTGGGGAAGAGCAAGTACCCTACAGACTGCCACTGACCTGCTGTTTTTCTTTCCCTAGATCCTGATCTCAGAGTGAGTGGACAGACAGCCACTCTGTCCCCTTCCCAAAGCAGGCTCTGCTCCCCAGGCAGCCTCCTGCCAGAAAGAACCTGGCCCAAGGGGCCCAGCCCCCCAACCCACAGGCAGGGGAAGCTGGACGCCAGGGGCGTCCCTCCCTGCCGGCCTCAGGGAGCGAACGTTGACCAAACCCACAGGGATTCCGGATGCCAGGCCCGTTTTTTTGTACTTAACTTTTCTCTAAAATTTTGTTTTGTTGGTTGTTGGTTTTTATTTTTTATATTTTGGCCATACCACAGAGCAAGATTGCCCAGGTTTGGGCTGAATAAAACAAAGTTTTTCTACTCTGTGCATCTGCCTGTGGCCTGCGGTTGGGCTAGTCAAAGCTAAGTTGGTCTCAGGGGATGTCCTTTGGCTTAATCCTTCCCTAGAAACATGGAAAGAGGGCAACCACCACCCCTGACCAGGACACAGCATGACCATGAGGGCCTCACGCCCACTGTAGAAACCTAGGGCCAAGGCTGTGGTATGGGAGGAGGACCACATCCCACTGGGGGCAGGGTCCCCTGCAGGGTGGGGTGGATGGCTCCAGCCTACTGGCCACCAGCTCAGCACTCACTCCTTCACCTCCCGCCTTCTGGAACCTGCCTGCAGCCTCACACTGCCATGTACCATGTAGTGTATCTCTTTTGTTGGCTCTCTGTCACTTACTCCCCCACACCACTGCCCACTTACTCACATATTGAGTGCCCACAGAATACCAGGCACACACAGGAGAGTCAGACAGGGTTCTGCACTCAGGGAGCTCACAACCTAGTTTTGTGGAGAGAGAAAACTCAGTCTGTGAAAATGAAATTAAGAGGATTTATTCAGAAATTTTACATCTGAATATGAGAAAGCACCAGTACATATATATGAGAACCGATGACTTCCACTAACAATTTCTAGCTAAAAACAGATATAGTCTATGGAACAAAGAAATTATAATACAGTGGTTTGATTGATTGAGGTCACAAAGAGGATGGGTTTTAGGGGTGAGGAATAGGCTTCTATTAGATAATTGGATATAGAAAATTACAATGATTTATTTCAGGAACTAATTACAGAGCTTTTAATTCTCACTCAAATAGCTTTTAGGTAGAATCATAAAACATTACTGATGGAGTTTTACAGAATTTTAACCAAATGTCTCAGGAGTGGGTGAAAACTCCTCTTGGTATGAGGATCTCATTTCTCTGCAACAACTTGTTAAAACTTTTAAGGGGTCTGGGAAACTTTAGATAAGGCCAGCTCTAAACCCTTTCAAGCAGTGCTCTTTATCACATCTTTGTCATAAAATATATATATATATTTATTTGGCCTACTTTATGCAAAAGACATCTGTATCAAGATTCCCTTCCTTAGCGTGTATTTCCTATACATCCTGGCTTGACTGTTTAGAGACATCACTTCTTAGTTTTATGGCTTCCAGTAATTAACACAGCCGGCTAACAGGAGCTTGTAGAGGAAAATTGACTTTTCAGCTGAACAAAAGATTCCCAAGCTGGCAGATCCGTAGAAAACAGTTGAATTCAGCAAGAACTGAGTGAAATTCAGTCATTCAGCTTTGGTCAAAAAGGCCTTATGAATTTCTCCTTTACACAAGCTTAGTGAGATTGCACTTGGAAGGTTCAAGATAAAGTTCCATGGGGCTCTAAAGGGCAAGCCGTTCATGTCAACCAGGGAAATGGTGGGACCTTCATATGGGAGGAGGTACCTTACCAGAAGGAAGAAGACTCTTCTTGGCAGAGGGGACAGCATTGAGCAGAAGCCATGAGACGGGCCAGGGGACTATTGGGGTGAGAGTGGGCAGTAGTGGGAGGCCCTGTGGCTGCTGCAGCCCCACTCTTCTGTCCTGGCTGTGGTATCCACAGAGGCTTGGGACACCTTCCCTTTTCCTTCTCCCACAAGCCCTCTGGACCATCTGCATCCCCCTACCTCCTGCCAGTGTCCTTTCTTCCCAGGGAAGTAACCCTAATTAGATGCTCTTTAAAAGGAAGGTCTGAGAGCTGGGGCTCTGGATTCCAGGACCGATTCTCCTGCTCACTGGCCATGCTAACCTTTGGGCCTCAGTTTCCCCATCAATAAAAGAGGATGCTCTTCTGCCTGTCTTACTGGCTGCCTTGGAGAACCATTAAGCTGCCACTTTAGGGGGAGGTCCTGGGTTAGCTACAGGGGTCGGTGTTCACCCCCTCCAGCCCATTGGCACTCACAAATCTTGCAAGGAAGAGGTATCTTTTGGCTCTGATCCTATCCTTGTCCCCTGGCAGACACTGGGCCCTCTGAGAGAGGGCTTCTTACAGCCACACTGTGCTTCTAGAATGGTCTTGGTCTCAACCCACTAGAGCCGGCCCAGGCGGCAGGGGGAAATCAAGCATGGTTGTGGCCCCCTCCCTCAGCACGTCTCTTGGATTCAGCCTTTTTCTTGCACGGGGCAGATGCTGTGGCCCATCCAGTCTATCCAATGGGCCCAGACCAGGAGCACTGAACAGAAGCAAGGACAGAATCCTGTCATCCAGGAGTCACTTTCCATGATACCCCCTCCCATGTGTATTTTGGGAGTGCACTCCTTACTCTAGCCTCATCCCTCTTCTTTCTAGGTGCTCCCAGGAGTGAAAGCAGGAGAGGGCCAGCCAGTCACTGCATTCTAAACTGTCAGAAGGACAGTAGGAGATAGAGTCAAAAGTCCCTAATTCCCAGCTCAGAAAACTGAAGCCCAGAATGGGGATGGGACCCATCTGAGACCATAGGTGGGTTTGATGCAGACACTGCTGGACCTCAGGTCTCTAACCCTCAACCCAGGGCAAAATGCTGGGTGTGTGCAGTTTTCTGGGGAGAAGATCCCTACCTTCAGCACATGCTCAGGGATAGTAGGGGATCTTAGGCCAGAAAACAGGATTGAGTGGAAGGAGAGGGAAGGGAACATACTACAAACCATGAGTGGGGGGACACACATGATCAAATGGAGACTCCTGGACACTGTGTTCTTGTGTGCACACAAACCCTTGGCTGGGAGTTCAATGTGGCTGGCAGATGTCCCCAGGCCTGCCGTCAGGAGTGAGGACAGTCCCCACATGCTGACAGAACCCGTTGAGGTGGTGATTCCTGGGAAGAAGCATCAGGATCTATCCCCCCAAAAGGAAAGAAAGCTTCCCAATAAAAACTCTGGGCCCAGAGAGAGGGAAGACAGCCACCATGTGAAGTGACCCTGGGCAGCCCTTACCTCTCCCTAGTAGGCCTGTCTCAGTGTCTGAAAAACCTCTCTATTAGTGCAGCCTCACAGCACTGCCCTCAAAATGACAGCCCTTCTGCTGGCTCATCCCACCTCAAGGCTGACCAAGTATTTTGCCTCCACATAGGATGGCAGGGCCTGTGCCTGTAGGAGTTATAAAGAAGGCAGGTGTGCCTCGTAGGTGTGTGGCCGTCAGGAGATGCTGAGCTGAGAGGGGAGGCCAGGGAGAAGGGCTCTCTCTCAACCACTGCCTCTTGAGGTTTTTCTAACATTGTCACTGCAGGTTCTGACCCTTCTCCCATCACCGCCAGTCCCCTCCCTCAAACTCACCTGGTGGGAGGTGGACCACCTGGATCTCTTACCCCATCTAAGACCAGAGAAGGATGGACGTGGGCCTCTCCTATGGGTCCCATCTTCCTCTTGTCTTCCCCTTCAAGGAACAGCTTAGCTACCCTCTGGCCCCACTTCCTGGAAGGCTTACTTAACTACCGCTTTCCCATATACACCCCCCATTAAACCTGAGTGCACCAGCTGGCCTCTCCTAGGGCTTCCCTACCCCCATTCTGCCATGGGGACATGTAGGAGTGGGCAGGAGGCACCCAGGCTTCCCACTGATGGGTCACACATAGGTGCCATACCAGAACCACCCCAGGTGGGTGTGGGGTGGGGAGGGGAAGGCTGCCTGGCTCTGGAGGGGGCTAGAGGGAGTGGTAGGTGGGACCCCAGCAGGAAGGAGGTGCAGGACCACCTTCCCCACACAAATTAAAGAACAGGTCTCCCTTGGAAGTCACATTCTGAGAAAATTATCTTGTTTGCCTGGTTGGAGAGGGCCTTGGAACTGACCAGGGTCCCAGCTGGTCCTTGGCAGTGTCTGGGTGCTCCTATTTAGGCTGGGTACCCAGCCCAGCCAGGGCCTCCTAGGGAGCAGCCTGCCACTTACCCCAGGGGCAAAGGCAGGAGAGGCTGCATGTTCCTCCTCAGCCCCAAGATGCTGGGGCAGGAATCTCTGCTCCTGCCCCAGCACTGCCCTCTGGGGGTCACAGACAGAGAGAGTCACAGGCAATGCATATGGGCACTGATGAAAGGACCTCCAGGCCACCTGTGTCCACCCTCCTTCCCTATCTTCTGCTTACTCAGTCCCACAGAGAAGTACCACTACTCCTAATAGACATGGCCTGTTAGACACACCTTAGCAGAATGGGCCTCCCTGTAGCTTGCCCCTTGATCTGAGCCACTGAATCTGCTAGGTTGTTAAAAATCGGAGTGGATGTGACTGGAAGGCAAGAAGGACAAAGCAGAGACAATGCTAGTGTCAGGGAACTTCACTGTCCCCTCTGGGCTTCAGTGTCCCCATCTGTGTCCTGAGGGGACTGGGCTCTTTGGACTCCATGCTCTTCCATGTCTGGCAGAGAGGAGGATGGGATGAGGAGAAAGAAGAATAGGGGAGAAGGGAGGGGAGAGGGAGCAGTGGAGACAGAGGTGATAGGCACTGTCCAGCTATGGGTGTGGCCTCGTAGCTGGACTTCTGCTGGGCCCTGGGCAGGGCAGCCAGTGAAAAGAGCTGAGGAGGGCCTGGGGTATCATCTGGCTTGGGGGTGCCACAGAGGGCTGAAGCTGGAGCATTAAACCCAAACTTAGAACAAGGACTAGAACCTTCAGAAAGGCTTACTGCTGACAACAGAAGCTGCTCAGCTGCCCTGGGCATGGTGAGGCAGAGTGGTGACCAGGGGTGGGGCTGGGATATGGCATGTCAGGGAATCAGGAGCAGGGCCAGGAGGAAACTCTGATGAAAGCCAGCATAATGGGACCAGCTCCAACCTCTATCCCAAAGTGTCAGGCTGTCCGAGCCACGCCCCCTCCCCATGCTCCAAGTACCTATAGCTCCACATTGTGTCCCCGCATACCCAGGGCAGCAACACCCTCCCCACAAGGCCCCAATCTGAAATATCACCTGTCTCCCACCTTTTTGGAGACACAAACTTGTTGTTAGTTGCCATTGAGTCAATTTCAACTCATGGCAACCCTATGTATGTGTGCACAGTAGAACTGCCCCATAGAGTTTTCAAGCCTGGGACTTTATAGAAACAGATTGTCAGGCCTTTCCTCTTCTTCTTTTTTTAATTGTGATTTGGGTGAAGGTTTACAGAGCAAATTCACTTTCCATACAGCAGTTCACATATACTTTGTCTCATGACATTGACCACAGTTTACCACAATGCAACAGCTCCCCTCCCACGTCCTCCCCATAGTTACCTCTTCCCTGTGTCCATCCCTCCATGCACTCCTGCCCCCTGAGCTGTCTCCCTGTGCATAAGCAGCCCTTCTTTCTCCCATGATTGTTCTCTCCAAGGAGTGCATCTACTTGAGGTAAATGTTCAACTCATATGCCCGTCTTTTGTTTGGCTGGAAACCACAGGTGTGGGTTCAATTCCAGATCTGAAGGGCAGCTAGGGGCCATAGTCTCAGTGGTTCCACCAGGCTCTATCTGACCAGCAAACCTGGTCCCCCCTTTTTTTTTTTTTCTCCAAATGATTTTTAGTTTTGTTCCACGTTGTTCTCCCTGTCTATCAAGGATCTCCTACATAAATCCCCTTTCAAGTGGATGACAGTGGTAGCCAGGCACCATCTAGTTCTTCTGGTCTCATAGTCGTATAGGCTGCAGATTGGATGGTGTACCAGTCACTAGGACTAATTGTTTCCATGAATTTTGGTTTTTTTCATTCTTCTTTGCTCTGGACGAGGAGAGAACCATCATTGCATCTAGATGGCAGCTTGCTAGCTTTTAAGATCCCAGTCACTACTTGCCAAAGTAGGAGGTGGAACAATGTTTTGTATAGTATGTTATGCCAATTGAGCTTGATGTTCCCTGAGACTATGGTCCCAAGCCCACAAGTTCAACTACTCAGACCCTGAGCTGGCTGTCAGGCCTTTCTTCTAACGTGCATCTGAGAACTGCCAATCTTTAGGTTAGTAGTTGCACACTTAACCATTTTCACCACCCAGGGACTCCTCTTAATCCACAGAAACAACTCTAAAGAGAGCACTTTAACAGACTTCTTGACAAGGGGTTGGGGGACCTGTAAGGACATTTACAGTTTCTTGAAAACAAAGCCTCCCTCCTGGATAGAGAAGGAGCCTGGGACCTCACCTCCTTACCCAGTCTCCCCTCTACATTGGAGATTTCTCGGCCAGTTCCTTAGGAGCCCATAGTGGTCCCCAGGCGACACCCCTTGGTGCTTGCCTCTCAGGCCAAGGAACGCCTGGCTCCCTCAGAGCCTCCTAATGGAAGCTTCCAGCTTTCTCTGCTGAGGTTGACATCTACCCCTCCAGCCTTGCCGGTGGCCCTACTTCCCAGCTCCCACAAGACAGCTCTTCCCCTTGGTGGTAAAGACAAGAAAAAGTAAGTATGCCCACCCACAGCCTCTGAGCCCCTGCTGGTCACTCCCCAAGTCACTGCAGCCAGGTACACGGGTACACACTGCAAAAGCAGTAGTCAGTGGAAAGCGACCACACACACAAATCTCCCTGCAGCTGCAAATGAGTCATACAGGCGGTACCTATGGGCAGGCCTGGCTAGGGTTGGCGCCAGCCAGCCAGGCAGAATGAGAGGTACTGTCTATACTCAGGGACCCTGCTGAAGCCTCATAGATGAGGGTCAGGAGAGCAATCAGAACCTGTGGCCCAAGGGTAAGTATGACAGATGTCACCCTGGAAACCCCAGTAGAACTTTCCAAGAAGAAAGAATAAGAACATCCTGAAAAAACTTTTAATAATGAAACTCAAAATAGGGGAAGCAGGTCTGAACTGGGGGGAGCCTTGAAAACACTATGGGGCAGTTCTACTGTGCACACACACATGGGGTGGCCCCATTTACTCTGGTTGTATGAAATAGTTTTTTTTTTTTTAATTTATTTTAGTTCGTCAAAGTGAAACATAATCTGCTTTGAGTTCCCAGGTTGTTATTAGGTGACGATGAATCGATTCTGACTCATAGCAACCCTACACACAATAGAACGAAATACTGCCCAGTCCTGTGCCATCCTCACAATCATCGCTGTGCTTAAGCCCATTGCTGCAGCCACTGTGTCAATCCATCTTGTTGAGGGTCTTCCCCTTTTTCCCTAATCCTCTGCTTCACCAAGCATAATATCCTTCTCCAGGGACTGGTCTCTTCTGACACCATGACCAAAGTAAGTGAGATGGTCTGGCCATTCTTGCCTCTAACGAGCATTCTGGCTATACTTCTTCCAACACAGATTTGTTCATTTCTTCTGGCAGTTCATGGTATTTTCAATATTCTTTTCCAACACCACAATTCAAATGCATCAGTTCTTCTTTGGTCTTCTTTATTCATTGTCCAGATGAGGGTTCCTAGGTACCAGGTGGGAAATTCAATGTTCTCAGTCATTTTCGCCATCCTAGAGACCCTGGATAGCACAAACAGGTAAATATGCAGCTGGTAATAGAAAGGTTGGTGTCAAAATCCACCCAGAGACTCCACAGCAGGAAGGCCTGGTGATCTACTTCCGAAAGATCACAGGCATTGAAAACCCAAAGGATGATAGTTCTACTCTGACACTTGGGTCACCATGAGTCTGAATGGACTCAGTGGAACTAGTTTTCTTATTTTATTTTAGAGGTGTTAAAAGAAGTCCTTGGGTAGTGCAAATGGTTAACACACTCAGCTGCTAACCAAAAGGCTGAGTTCACTCAGAGACACCTAGAAGAAAGGCCTGGAGATCTACTTCTGAAAAGTCAGCCATTGAAAACGCTATGGAACACAGTTCTACTCTGACACACATAGGATTGCCATGAGTCAGAAAAAAACTTGATGGCAGCTGGTTTGGGTTTTTTTCTTATGGCCGGAAAAGTCTGGTTCTTCCAATACCACAGGAAGAAAGTGGCTGGGCCAGAAGTGGCTAGCCTTTAGGAATTAAAGTGACCTCTACAACCTCACCTTTCCTTCTCAACCAGCAGGTTAAGGTGCCTCACCTCAGATGTATCTTCCAACTCAAGGGCAACTTGTTGGTTTAGCAATCTTAAAGGGCCCACAACATCAGGGGGAAGTCCTGTGGTCTTCAGTCCTCATAACTTACCATATACACAGCTCACTGACTGAACCCTCCAAGGCAGATATCTCCATTCCTGCCAAAGTTGGGCACGAGGACCACCATGCAGCCATATCCCTTGAACATCCCTCCAGGACACTACCAGAAGCAGCACACTGTCTTTGCTACTAGCAGGAGCACAGGCTCCATTTCCCCAGTCCAGGGGAAGCAATCCAACCAGGTGCCAGGTGGCAAAGTCAATGTCTTCAGCCATTTTCCCACCCTAGACTCCCTGGGTGGCACAAACAGTTACACACTCAGCTGTTAATGGTTGTTCCATGTAGGTCTTTCTACTGTTGGGCTGAGAGCCATTCCATGTAAGTGAGTCCATTTCTAGGTTCCTCTGCCTGCTTCCACCACCCCTTCCTGGCTGTTCACTCCTACCCTCTTCCCATTTGGGGAAACTCTGCATCATCCCTGTAACATGCCATTGTTCCCCGAAGCAGCCTCAGATTCTGGCCCTTGGATGGGGAAGCATAAGTACCTCCTTCTAGGGATGGGAAAGGGCCAAAGACTTAGCAGGGTAATAGTAATATTTCTATTAGTAACTGACTTCTTGGATGCTTAGCTATATGCCAGGCTCAGCCCTAAATATTATATAAAGGTTAGCTCATTTAATCCCCACAAGGACTCTAGGAGGGAGGCACTATTATTATTCCCATTTTATAGAGGGAAAGTTCAGGCACAGAGAGGTTAAGTCAGTTGCCCAAGTTCCCTCAACTAGTGATGGGAGAGCCAGGATTCAAATGTAGGCATGTTTCTGGAGACAGGGGCATGGTTTCCACTAGATCCTCAGAAGCTTCTAGAACTAGACAAAAGGCATATATCTGTGCTTTGACACATGGCCAGAGCACTACTCAAACCTTCGTCTCCTTCCTTGGCCAGCTCTCTAGAATGATAACTCCTAGAAAGAGCAGCTCAAAAAGTGCTTGGGTGAAGACAAATGAAATTCATCACAGGATTGGGGTAATTCATACTTTTATTGTTTCGTGTGGGCAAGGAGCAGGGGTAAATTAAAATAGATAAACCATCGGCTAGTCTATTCAAGGAAAATAATGACACAAAATATGGGATTATAAAGGAACATTAACAGAGCTTGGAGATGACTTTTGAAATTTGAGAGAATAGTGCATATGACCCCATGCTAATAAATTGGAATGTTTCAATATTAGGTCATAATTTTCTAGGAATATATTTATAAAGTGCCAAAACTGACTTCAATGGCTACAAAACACAAAAAGACCAACAGCCACAGAAGAAATTTTAAAAGTTGTCATCTCTGAAAAAGACACCAGACCTAGAGAGTTTTTTTGTTTCTTTCTTTTTTTGGTGCAATTTACATAGCAAATTTGTTTTACATTCAGCAGTTCATGCACATCTGGTTTCATGGCCCTGATTACTGAACCATAAGAAACTCTCCTCCCCTCTCCGCCCTGTAACCGCCCCCTCCCTGTGCTCCTTTCATCCATGCATTCTTGTCTGTCCAGCCTTCCCTGTATGTTAATGCCACCTCTCTGGTGTCCCATGGCTGCTTGATCCAAGGAGTGCATCTCCCTAGAGTAGGTGAGTACATCACCCTGGGGTAGGTGTTCTGCATATAGGTCTTTCTACCATTGGGGTGAGAGCCATTCCATGTAAGTGAGTCCATTTCTAGATTCAAAAGGTAACCCCGGGGCTATAGTCTTGAGGGTTCCACCAAACTCTATCTGACCAGTAATTCTCGTCATTTTTATGTTTTTGAATTTTGTTCCACATTTTTCTTCCCATTCTATCCAGGATCTCCTGGTTTGATCTCTCTCCGAGCAGTTGGCATTGGTAGCCCAGCATCTAGTTCTTCTGGTCTCAGGTCATGGAGGCTGAGGTCCTCATGGTCCATCTTATCTTTGGGCTAATTGTTTCCAGGTGACTGGTTTTCTTCACTCCTTTTTGCTCTATCAGAGAGGAGACCAATAGTTGCATCTTAGATGGCCACTTGAAAGCTTTAAAGACCCCAGTCGTGACTCACCAAGTTTGTAGAAAAAAATTTTTATGAACTACGTGTGCCAATTGAGCATGATGTCCCCCAAGAATATGGTCCCCCTGGAGAGTTTCCTTGAGAGTTATTTCAAACTAGAGGAATGGGTCTATTCTGTGTTATTTGAATTCTTCCAGAGTATATAGTGGAAATACTGCACTGATTTTGAGCTTCTGAATTGATTTAATGGAGTTAACATAGCCTTACACCAAAATCTGACAGAGAGCCATTCTACCCTGCCCATCTTGCAATTATACCTACAGATCAATCTTACTGCAAGCTGTCAATACAAAAACCCTGGATCAAATAACCAGCAAAAGGAATCCCATACAATCGTGTTGTCTAACGTAGTCAGGGTTGTTCACAATTGTCCGGCACTTAGGGTTTGGCATGCTTTCCTGTATCCTAGATCAGTGCTAGGGCAACACTGGGTCCAGGCAATTGGAACACAACATCCACTTTGTAAAGTTCTGAGGGCCCCTCTCAGGAAGCAGAGAGAATAAAGACTTGCAAAGGCTTGCAAAAATACAAAAAGACTACAGCTTGAATTACTGCTGCTTGCTGAAAACTTGTGGTTAGCTAGAATATCCTGTTAGGTTGATAATTTGTCATCTCTTTTCCTGTTTGAGAAATTTACGTTTTATTTGTTTAAAAAGTCACATGCTTTACCATCAACAACCCCCCTACCCATTGCGTGGCTTGGGAACATTTGATTAAATAACTTAATTCTGATAGAATTCCCTCTTTGCTGCATCAATACACATACCCTCAAAATATTTGAGGACAATGCCTGCAATACCCTGGGAAACCTAAGCTATGCAAGGAATCGGGGTGTGTGTGTGTGTGTGTGTGTGTGTGTGTGACAGCCTCTGTTCGGGGGGGTGGGGTTCTCAACAGCCTAGGAACTTCTCAGTCAGAACATGGATAGCCACTGCACCTGGGATGCTGCTCACAGGGAGTGGGACTCTATTTCCTCTGACTTCCAGGATATGACATGTCAAAGGCCATCTCATTTATGAATCACAGCCATTGTCTCTTTTACTTTTTTGACATAATTCAAGTTTGTTAAGAAATAATCTGCATGCAGTGAAATTGACAAGTTAGTTTGTGATGGGTTTTTTTTCTTTTTTTTGGTAGCTGTACTATGTTCAATGTGTTTTGACAAAGTACTGTACTGTGAGGGCTTGTGTGTTGCTATAATGCTAGCAGCTATGGCACTGGTATTCCAGAAACTAGCAGGGTCACTCATGGTGGACAAGTTTCAATGAAGCTTCCAGCCTAAGACAGACTAGGAAGAAAAGCCTGGTGATCTACTTTAAAATTCAGCCAATGAAAACGCTAAGGATCGGAACAAAATACTCTCCAACTGGACTCACATGTAGCAATAATCATGAAGATGCCACAGGACTGGGTGGTGTTTCGTTCTGTTATATATGTAGTTGCCATGAGTCGGAGCCAACTCCAGGGCAGCTAACAATGTGTAGTCAGGTACTGCCCCACAATAAAGATATAAAATAATCCATCATCCTAAAATGTTCCCTCATGCCCCTTTGTAGTCAATTTTCCTTCCCTCCTAATCCCAGCCCCTGGAAACCACCAATCTGCTTTCTGTCCCTATAATATTACATTTTCCAGAATCTCATATAAATGGAATCATATATAGTAAAACCTGCAAAAGCTGGAAACTGTGTAAGGCAGAAACCTGTCAGAGAAGAAAAGCACAAAGAGTTTCCACTAAAACAAGCTATAGAAGGATGGTAAGACTACATCTTCAAAGGCAGGAAATTTGCGAGACCCAGAAAAACAAGGCAGTCCCATCAAGTGGTGGCTCTCACTGTTTTCACTGTAGTATGTAATGTCTTGTCTCTGGCTTCTTTCACTTCATGCTTTTGAGATTCATCCATGTTGCTGTGTGTATCAGTAGTTTGACCCTTTTTATTAATGTTGTTTTTAGGTGTCGTCGAGTCGGTTCCAACTCATAGTGACCTTATGTACAACAGAACGAAGCATTGTCAGTCCTGCGCCATCCTCACAATCATTGCTATGCTTGAGCCTATTGTAGCCACGATGTCAGTCCATCTCAGGAGATCTTCCCCTTTTTCACTGACCCTCTCATTACCAAACATGATATCCTTCTCCAGGGACTGCTTCCTTCTGACAACATGACCCAAGTACGTGAGGTAAGGTCTGGCCATTCTCACTGCTAAGGAACATTCCAGCTGTACTTCTCCCAAGACAGATTTATTTGTTCTTCTGATAGTCCATGGTATATTCAATATTCTTCACGAATATTCTTCCACAATTCAAATGCATCGATTCTTCTTTTCTCTTTCTTATTCATTGTCCAGCTTTCACATGCATATGAGGCTATTGAAAATAGCATGGCTTGGGTTAGGTGCACCTTAATCATCAAAGTGACGTCTTTGCTCCTTAACATTTTAAAAAGGTCTTTTGCAGCAACTTTGTCCAGTGCAGTACTTTGTCTGATTTCTTGCCTACTGTTTCTATGGGCATTGATTATGGATCCAAGTAAAATGTAATCTCTGACAAACTCAATCTTTTCTCCTCTTACCATGATGTTGCTTATTGGTCCAGTTGTGAGGATTTTTGTTTTCTTTATGTTGAAGTGCAATCCATACTGAAGCCTGTAGCCTTTGTTCTTCATCAGTAAGTGCTTCAAATCTTCTTCACTTTCAGCAAGCAAGGTTGTGTCATCTGCTTATTGTTGTTTTTGTTATAGCAGGTTGTTAATGAATCTTCCTCTAATCCTGATGCTGCTTTTCCTCTTCATACAGTCCAGCTTCTAGGATTATTTGCTCAGTATAGAGATTGAATAAGTAGGGTGAAAGGATACAACCCTGACACATACCCTTCCTGATTTTAAACCATACAGTATTCCCTTGTTCTATTCTAATGACTGCCTCTTGGTCTATGTTCAGGTTCCTCATGAGCACAATTAAGTGCCCTGAAATTCTCATTCTTCACAATTGTTATCCATAATTTGTTATGATCCACATAGTTGAATACCTTTGCATAGTCAATAAAACACAGGTTTTTATTAATGAGTAGTATTCTTTTGTGCAAATGTACTACATCTTATTTTCCCATTTACAAGTAGATGAATATTTGGATAGTTTCCAGTTCTGAGCATTCTGAATAAACCTTATGCATAGGAGGTTGGAAACATTCATATACAGGTCTTTGTGTGGAAATAGGTTTGCATTGTTCTGGGGTAAATACCCAGGAATAGAATTGCTGAGTCATGTAAATGTATGTATAACTTTGTAAAAAACTGCCAAACTGTTTTCTAAACAGCTATTGGTCTGCATGCTTGCCAACACTTCACATTTTTTAAAGCCATTCTAGTAGATATGTAGTGGGATTCATTGTGGTTTTAATTTTCATCTTTCTACAAACCAAAAAAGAAACCCACTGCCATTGAGTCAATTCCAACTCACAGCAACCCCAACTAGGTTTCCAAGGTGGTAAATCTTTACGGAAGTAGATTACCCAGTCTTGCTTCCACGGAGTGGCTGGTGGGTTTGGTTATCCATTCTTCTGTTGATGGACACCTAAGTTGTTTCCATCTTTCTGCTATGGTTTCAATTCTTTTAAATTTGTTGAGATTCGTTTTATGGCCCCATATGTAGTCTATCTTGGTGAATATTCCAAGGCTGATTATTTATTGTGGCCTGAGTGAAAGTTTACAGAGCAAATTGGTTTTCCATTTAACAATTCATATGCATTTTATTTTGTGACATTCATTGCAGGCCCCACAATGTAACAGCACTCTTCCCACTTTCTCCCTGTGTTTTGCCACATATTTCTTCTGCAAAGCATCTGGTAGGTTTGAACCACCAACCTTTAGGTTAACAGCCAAGCATGCTTAACCACTATGCCACCAGGGCTCCTTCCTATAAATGTCAATCAGGTTAAATTGGTTAATATTATTGTTCAAGTCATACAGATCTTTACTGATTCTCTGCATTCTTTTTCTAGCAGTTATTCAGAGAGGAGTGGATTTGTCTACTTCTTTTCAGTTCTACTCATTTAAATTGTATATAGAAGTTTTGTTCTCTGTTACATACACATTCAGAGTTATTTCCTCTTGCTGAATTGACTCCTTTGTCATTATGTACTATTTCTTTTATTCCTAGAAATATTCCCTATCCCATGATATCTGTCCTGTCAAAGTCTATGCTGTCTCATATTAATTACAGACATTTGAGCTTTCTTTTGATTTATGTTTGCATGATATATCCTTTTTTATTCTTTTATTTTTAATCTGTCTATGTTATTATAAATGAAGTGGGTTTCTTGGAGACAGCATACAGTTGGGCTTTGTCTTTTCTTTAAAGTCCAATCTGATAATCTCTTATTTTAAATTTAAGTTATTTAGGCCATCTGTAAGGAGGCCTGGGGGTACAATGGTTAAATGATTGGCTGCTAACCAAAAGGCTGGCAGTTCAAACCCACCCAGTTGCTCCTCAGGAGAAAGACATAGCAATCTGCTCCTGTAAAGATTGTTGTTTGTTGTTAGGTGCTGTCAAGTCACCTCTGACTCATAGTGACCCCATGTACAACAGAATGAAATACTGCCCAGTCCTGCGCCAGCCTCACACTCCTTCCTATACCTAAGCCTATTGTTGCAGCCACTGTGTCAATCCATCTTGTTGAGGGCTTTCCCCTTTTTTGTTGACCCTCCACTTTACCAAGCACAATATCCTTCTCCAGGGAATGGTCCCTTCTGACAACATGACCAAAACAGGTAAAACAAAGTCTGGCCATGCTTTCAAGGAGCATTTCTGCTGCACTTCGTCCAGGACAGATTTGTTCGTTCTCCTGGCAGTCCACAGTACTTGGAGTATTCTTTACCAACACCACAACTCAAAAGCATCCACTCTTCTTTGGTCTTCCTTATTCATTGTCCAGCTTTCACATGCATATGAGGCAATTAATGTCAGGTGCACCTTAGTCTTCAAAGAGGTATCTTTGCTCTTCAGCACTTCAAAGAGGTCTTTTGCATCCTCCTTTCCTGTCTTCTTTTGGATTGAGTACTTTTTATGATGTAATTTTGTCTTTTAAAAAATGGCTTATTGATTATACCTTTGAAATATTTAAGTGGTTTTTCCAATGAACGTCATCCACCACATAAATAAAACAAAGAAAAAGAACCACGTGATTATATCAATTAATGCAGAAAAGGCATTTGATAAAATCCAACACCCATTTCTGATAAAAACTCTCAGCAAAATAGGAATAGAAGGGACATCCCTCAACATAATAAAGGGCATGGTTGGGCAATCCTACTTCCGTAGTGATACTGCCTTGGAAACCCAAGGAAGGGTCGCTATGAGTCGGGGCCGACTTGACGGCACATAACAACAACAACAAATGCAAAACCAGGGAGCTCTGGTGGTGCAGTGCCTAAGGGACTTGACTACTAACCAGAAGGCTGGCAGTTCAAACCCACCAGCCACTCCTTGGAAGGAAGGTTGGGCAATCTACTTCCAAAGAGATACTGCCTCGGAAACCCAAGGAGGGGTTGCTATGAGTCGAGTCTGACTCGATGGCACAGAACAAAAATATGCAAAACCAACAGCCAACATTATTCTCAATGGAGAGAGACTGAAACCATTCCCCTTGTGAACAGGAACCAGACAAGGATGTCCCCTATCACCACTTCTATTCAACACTG
>NW_006921820.1:4205465-4231644 GCF_000298275.1 Orycteropus afer afer | reverse complement strand
TGTCATGAGACAAAGTGTATGTGAACTTCTGTGTGGAAAGTGAATTTGCTCTGTAAACTTTCACCCAAATCACAATTTAAAAAGAGAGAGAGAAAAGAAAAAAAAATTTTGAGTGGTTTTTCTAAAGTTTACAATATATATCTTTATCATAATCTACCTTAAAAACAATATTACACTTCCTCACATAGAGTCAAAAACTTTTAAAAAGGATGCTTCCAATTTCTGCCTCCCATCCTTGTACTACTGTTGTCATACATTTTATTTCAACATATGTTATAAATTCCATAACACATTGTTGGTATTTTTGGTTTATGCAATCAGATATATATATTTTTTAACAAGACTGAAAATAAGGAAATGTCTTATATTTGGCTTTTATTTTTTACTGTTTCCAGTGTTCTCTCTTCTTCATTGGATATCCTGGCTAGAGAACTTTAACATCTCTTATAGTGTAGGCCTGCTGACCATGACTTCTCCCAATTTTTGTTTATCTGAAGATGTCTTTATTTCACTCTCAGTTTTGAAAGGTGTTTTTGTTTGTTTGCTGAGTACAGAATTCTGATTGACATGGTGTTTTTTGTTTGTTTTGTTTTATTTTGTTTTTAGCACTTTGGAGATATCTGTTCTGGTTACCTAGTGCCTCTCTGACAGGAATATACCACAAATGAAATGGCCTTGTCAAACAGGAGTTTATTCTTACAATTTGGAGGCTTTAATATAAGTTCAAAGTACCAGGCTCTAGGGGCTGGGTGAAAGCCCCTCAACCTTGGGGTCCAGCTCTGCCTCCTGCTCCTGGCCCCTTGGAGCTAGAAGCTTTTCTTCACTCAGACAGCTGCTGGCTGCTGAGACTGACAAGCCCAAGGTTGACAAGTAAAAAGGCACAGTCCCAATGTTACCAAACCAGACGGCAGGCCATTAATTCAAGTCCATTGAAAGTCCCAAAGTTGGCAGAGCATGGCAGGCTGCTGAACAATGACATGGCTACATGCAGGGTTCAAGTGTGCCGTAAGCTAGAGACTGTTCCCCAAGGCTTCTCCTTATATGCAGGAAGCAGACCACATTCATAACGCAGCTACTCAGCTGCTCACAATAGATTCCACCATGTGGTTGATTGCCAGACTCATCATGGGGAATACTACATCCAGCTGCCCAGCCATTCAACCAGGCCTAGCCAAGTTGACACATAAAGTTAACTACCACAATATCTCACACCATTCCTTTCCAGCTTTTCTTAAAAGCAGCTTGATTTATTTATTTTTTTTATTGTGCTTTGGGTACAAATTTACATAGCAGACTTGTTTTACATTTGACAGTTCTTAAAAGCAGTTTGATTTAAATTTTATCTTTAATCTTCTCGATGTAGTGCTTCTTTTTCTCTGGCTACCTTCAAGATTTTTCTCTTTGTCTTCATTTTTTACCAGTTTGACTATGACTTGTCTAGGAGTGTGCGTGTATTTATCCTTCTTGAGATTATCTGAGTTTCTTGGCTCTGTAGTTTGTTATCTCTCATTGATTTTGGAAAATTCTCAATCTTTATTCCTTCAAATATTTCTTCTGCCCCATTCTGTCTTCCTTCACCTTCTGTCACTCCAAAACCAAAAGCCAAACTCACTGTCATCAAGTCGATTCTGACTCATAGTGACCCCCACTGGGTTTCTGAGGCTGTAAATCTTTATGGAAGTAGATCGCCCCATCTTCCTTCTCAGAGCAACTGGTGGGTTTGAACGACTGACCTTCTGGATAGCATCCAAATGCCCTATCCACTACGCCACCAGAGCTCCTTTTACATATATGTTAGTCTATTTAATATTGTCCTCCACCAATATTGGATGTTCTGTTCTGTTTCACACACATGTTCCTTTTTTTCTCTTTACTATTCATTTGGAAAATGTTATAGATTGGATTGGATCTCCAAAAAATGTACATTGTAAATCCTAACATGTATACTTGTGGATGTAATCCTATTTGGGAAGAGGGTTTTCTTTATTGAGTGAATGAAGTCATATCAGCATAGGTGTGTTTTAAGCCAATCACCTTTGAGATATAAACCAAGCAGATTAGGCACAAAGGTTGGAGAAGACAGATGCCACAGCACATCATGATCGCCAAGAAACTGAGGAACAGAAGCAGCAGAGACAAAGACCTTTCCCAGAGCCAACAGAGAGAAAAAGCTTTCCTCTAGAGCCCTGAATTCACCCTGAATTTACCCTGAATTCAGACTTCTTGCTTCTTAAACTGTGAGAAAATAAATTTTTGTTTGTTAAAACCATCACTGTGGCATTTCTGTTATAGCAGCATTAGATAACTAAGACAGATACTTTCTACCAACCTGTCTTCAACTTCATATTCTTTCCTCTGTTCTGTCTATTCTGCTGATAAACCCATTGATGTTTTTTTTTTTTTTTTTCCTTTTATTGTGGTGAAAACATACACAACAAGACATTCACCAACATAACAACTTCCGCATTTACAGCTCAGGGACATTGATGACATTTTTCATGTTGTGGCACCATTATTGCTATCCTTTTCCAAAATATTCCACCACCATTAGCATAAACTCAATGTCCTGCAAAGAAAAGCCTCCCCTTTCCCCCCTTCCATGCTATCCCTGGTAAAAGTACCAAAAACCAAACTCACTGCCATCAAATCAGATCCAATTCATAGCGACCCCTCCTTGGGTTTCCAAGGTGGTAGCACTATAGAAGTAGATTGCCCAATCTTCCTTCTGAGGAGTGGCTGCTAACCACCAGCCTTCTGGTTAGCAGTCAAATCTTCGAGATATATATATATATTCAGAAGGAAGGGCGATCTACTTCTATACATCTACTTCTGGTTAGCAGTCAGATGCCTTAGGCACTATGCTACCAGAACTCAACAGTAGTGAGTGATATATATATATAGATGTTGTTGTTGTTGTTATGTGCCGTCGAGTCGGCCCCGACTCATAGCGACCCCTCCTTGGGTTTCCGAGGCAGTATCACTACGGGAGTAGGATTGCCCAACCTTCCTTCCGAGGAGCGGCTGGTGGGTTTGAACCGCCAGCCTTCTGGTTAGCAGTCAAGTGTTTAGCCACTATGCTACCAGAGCTCCTATATATATATATATATATATATATATATATATACACACATATATATATATATATATACATGTTTTTTTCAACTTATCTAGGAATTTAGCCTCCCCCCCATCCCATCCCTGGTAACCAACAAAGAAAGTTTCCTCATTGAAGGAATTCATTGAAGGAATTCTTCATCATAAAGTATTCATGTCCAACATTTCCATTTGGCTTTCTTTAATAGTTTCTATTTTCTAATGAAATTCTCCATTTGTTTATATGTGTCTTCCATCTTTTCCAAAAGGTCCTTTAACATATTTATTGTTGTTATTTTATGGTCTTCTGATGGTTCTAATAACTAATTCATCTGTGAATCTGATTCTGTTGATTACTTTGTCTCTTGATAATGGGTTATTTTTTCTTGATTCTGTGTGTGTCTCATAATTTTTATTGAATGTTATGTTATTAACTGTTATGAATTGAATTAGGATGGATTGAATTGTGTCCTCCCAAAATATGGATTAAAGTCCTGGCTCCTATACCTGTCAATGTGATCCTGTTTGGAAATTGGGTTATTTGTTATGTTAATTAGGCCATACGCAAGTAGCGTGGGTCCTAGACCTAATCACTTCTGAATTATGAAAAGAACAGAATAGACAGAGACACACAGAGAAGGAAGACAGATGCTAATGAACACAAAGGAATGCCAAGGAACTCCAGGGGCTACTGACAAGGTAGGATGTCCCCCTAGAGCCACACCCTGAATTCAAACTTCTAGCCTCTTGAATTGTGAGAAAATAAATTCCTGTTCTTTAAAGTCACTCACTTGTGGTATTTTTATTATTATGGTTTTTGTATGCCAACACTAGGTAACTAAAACACCAAACATCATGTGTTGAACAACCAGAGATTGAAGCAAATAGAATTTACACTCAGAAATGAGCACACCTCTTCTTCTGTCAGGAAGTTAGTTGTGGGGGAGGAGTTCAGTTGATCTAGATAGTAGTTGAACTGGGTTTGGGGTTTTGTTATTGCTACTATTAGTGTCAGGATCCCTGATGGTTCAGTGGTTAAAGCACTCAGCTGATAACTGGAAAGGTTGGCAGTTCAAACCCACCAGCTGCTCCATGGAAGAAAGATGTGGCAGTTTGCTTCTGTAAAGATTACAGTCTTGGAAACTCCATGGGGCAGTTCCACTCTGTCTTATAGGATTGCTAAGTCAAATCGACTTGATGGCAATGGTTTGGTTTTTTGGTTTATCCTTAATAAGCCTGGGGTCAAACAAGCAATCAGCTTACATCTGCTCAGTCCTGTGCCATCCCCAGGATTGGACCACACTTACTGAGTCTTCACTATGTTCCAGACACTGTTCTGTGTGAATTAGCTCATGTAAAACCTTGGGGACATCCTTGACTCCTCTCTTTTCTGTCATACCTCACATTCAATCTGTTAGGTAATCCTGTTTGCTCCACCTTGAAAATACAGTGAAACCTTTGAGAGCCGGAACTCCAAGGCACTGCCTTGTTTTTCCAGGTCTCACAAGTTTTCCACCTTTGACAAGGTGCAGTCTTATCCCTTTTCTGTCATTCACTTTAGTGGAAAATATTTGAGTTTTCCCTCTCTGACAGGTTTCCACCTTACATAGGTTCTAGCTTTCGTAGGTTTTACTGTATAACCAATATCTTTCAAAACTAAAAATGAACATACCATACAACCCAACAATTACACCCTTGAGCATTTACTACAAAGGAATGAAGACCTGTTTTCATGGAGGAACTTGTACATGAATGTTGGTAGCAGCTTTATTTCTAATAGCCAAAGACTGGGAACTATCCAATTGTCCTTCAACGGGTGGCTGGTTAAACAATCTGTGTTACATCTAAAAGTAAGTAAATAATATATGAAAAGGAATACTACTCAGCAATAATTTAAAAAATGAACTATTGCTACGTGCAACAGCTAGGACGAACCTCAAGGAAATTGTGCTAAGTGAAAAAAGCTGATCTTGAAAGGATGCAGACTATACGATTACATTTATGTAATAATAGTTGTTTTGGTTACCTAGTGCCACTCTGACAAGAATATACCACCAATGGGATGGCTTGAACAAACAGGAGTTTATTCCTCTAACTGGGCTTTAAGTCCCAGTTCAAAGTGCCAGGCTCTAGAGACTGGGTGAAAGCCCCTCATCCTTGGGCTTCAGTTCTGCCTCCTGCTCCCAGCCCACTGAAGCTAGAGACTTTTCTTAACTCAGACAGTTGCTGGCCACTGAGACTGACAAGCCCGAGGTTGACAAGTAAAAAGGCACAGTCCCAATATTACCAAACCAGATGGCAGGCCATTAATTCAAGTCCTTTGAAAGTCCCAAGGTTGACAGAGAATGGTAGGCTGCTGAACAATGACATAGCTACATGCAGAGTTCAAGGGTGCCATAAGCTAGAGACCATTCCCAAAGCTGCTTCTTGTTTGCAGGAAGCAGACCACATCTCTAAAGTAGCTACTCAGCTGCTCCAGTAGATTCCACAATGGAGTTAATTACCAATCTCGCCATGGGGAATAACTACATTCAGCTAACCAGCCACTCAACCAGGCCCAGCCAAGTTGACACAAAAACTTAACCACCATGATGGTGAAATAACAAGTACAGAAAGAGAAAACAGATCAATTGTTGCCAGGGGTTAAGAATGGGAGGAGAGAGCTGTGGCTATAAAGGAGTAAAAGGAGGGAGTCTTATGGTGATGGTGTAATTGAGTGTTTTGATTGTGGCAGTGATTACACAAGGCTACATATGTGCCAAATTGAGTAGAGTTTTACACACACACACACACCCCCCTACAAATGAGTGCGTGTATAACTGATGAGCTCCGAATAAATTCTATGGATTGTGCCCATGTCAGTTTCTTGGTTTTGATATTGTATTGTGCTTAGTGGAATACTGGCACAGAGGGGTGCTGAGGGAGAGGTGCATAGCACCCCTCTGTGCGTTTCTTTGCAATCTGCTGTGAATCTATCACTATTTCAAACTAAAAAGTTTAAAAATGTGTATAACTAGAATCCAATCCCTTCTAATTGCCTGTCTTGCTACCAGCCTAGTCCAAGCCACTATCATCTCTTGCCCAGATTACTGAAGCAGCGTCTGTCATTGATTGAATTGTGTCCCCGAAAAATATGTGTTGTAAATCCTAACCCCTGTACCTGTGGTTATTATCCCATTTGGGAATGGGTTTTCTTTTTTATGTTAATTAAATAGTATTAGTGTAGGGTATGTCTTTTTATTATTATTATTATTTTGATTTGGGTGAAAATTTACAGAGAAAATTCACTTTCCATACAGCAGTTCACATACACTTTGTCTCATGACAGTGACCACAATTTACCACAATACAACAGCTCCCTTCCCATTTCCTCCCCATAGTTACCTCTTCCCTGTGTCCATCCCTCCATGCACTCCTGCCCCTTGAGCTGTCTTGTCTCCCTGTGCATAAACAGCCCTTCTATTCTGCCATGATTGCTCTCTCCAAGAAGTGTATCTACTTGAGGTAAATGTTCAACTCATATGCCTGTCTTTTGTTTGGCTGGAAACTGCAGGTGTGGGTTCAATTCCAGACCTGAAGGGCAGCTAGGGGCCATAGTCTCAGTGGTTCCAAGGCTCTATCAGACCAGCAAAACTGGCCCCCCCACACTTTTTTTTTCTCCAAATGATTTTGAGTTTTGTTCCACATTGTTCTCCCTCTCTATCAAGGATCTCCTACATAGATCCCCTTCCAAGTGGATGACAGTGGTAGCCAGGCACCATCTAGTTCTTCTGGTCTCATAGTCGTATAGGCTTTAGATCAGATGGTGTACCAGTCGCTAGGACTAATTGTTTCCATGTATTTTTGGTTTTCTTAATTCTTCTTTGCTCTGGATCAGGAGAGACCCATCGTTGCATCTAGATGGCAGCTTGCTAGCTTTTAAGATCCCAGTCGCTACTCACCAAAGTAGGAGGTGGAACAATGTTTTGTATAGTATGTTATGTCAATTGAGCTTGATGTCCCCTGCAACTATGGTCCCAAGCCCACAGGTTCAACCACTTGGTCCCTCTGGGTAGCTGGCTGTGACCAAGCAGTGACCACAACCTTGCCCCTTGTCAGCTCTACTATACCTATACCCTCGGAATTCTGATCATTCGTGTAAACTTATAGGACCAGTGTCTGCCAACCCTATACATGTTCTTGGATACACTCTGTAGGGTGTGTCTTAAGGCAATCTCTTTTGAGATATAAAAGATATTTTAAAAATAATAATAATAATAAAGCAAGCAGAGATGAGGGAATAGAGATGCTGGGAAGATCGCCCGGGAGGAAAAGCTCAAAAGAGCTGACAGAGCAAGCCTTCCCCTAAAGCCGACATCCTGAATTTAGACTTCTGGTCTCCTAAACTGGGAGGAAATAAATTTGTTAAAGCCACCCATTTGTGATATTTCTGTTACAGCAGCACTAGATCACTAAGACAGCTTCCTAATGGGCCTCCCTGCTTTTACATACAGTCTGTTCTCAACAAGGCATCTTCTAAAATGTAAGGCAGATCCTAAGGCAGTCAATATTCTGCTCAGAATTCTTCGGTGGCTCCCTTTGCACAAAGAGTCCTTACAATGGCCTACCAGGCCCATACGATACCCCTCTGGCCTCATCTCCTCCCACTCTCCACCTCATTCAATTTCAGTCACCATGGACTCCTGGCTCTTCTAGAACATGCCTGGTCCTCTCCTATCTGAGGCCCTCCGCAATAACTATTGTGCCTAGAATAGTTCTGCCTAGAACACCCTTTTCCAGATACTGGCATGGCTCGCTCCCTCACGTCCTTCAAGGTTTTGCTCAAATGTCACTTACTCAAAGAGGCCTAACTTTACCACCTATGGTAGTTAAGGTTGTATGTCAACTTGGCTGGGCCTAGTTGAGGCCCTGGGCAGCTGGATGTAGTTGTTCCTAGTGGTGAGATTGGTAATTAACTCCATGGCGGCATCTACTGGAGCAGCTGAGTAGCTGCTTTAGAGATGTGGTCTGCTTCCAGTGTGTAAGAAGTAACTTTGAGGAAGGTCTCTAGCTTATGGGACACTTGAACCCTGCATGTAGCCAAGTTGTTGTTCAATAGCCTGCCATGCCCTGCCAATATTAGGACTCCTTCTTTACTTGAAGTAGTGGCCTGCCATGTTGTTTGGTAACACTGGGACTGTGCCTTTTTACTTGTCAACCTTGGGCTTATCAGCCTTAGCAGCCAGCAGCTGTCTGAGTGAAGAAAAGCCTCTAGCTTCAGTGGACCAGGAACAGGAGGCAGAACTGAAGCCCAAGGTTGAGGGGCTTTCACCCAGCTCCTAGAGCCTGACACTTTGAACTAGGACTTAAAACTTCCAAACTGTAAGAGAATAAACTGTTTGTTAAGCCATCCCATTTGTGGTATCTTCTGTTAGAGTGGCATAGGTAACCAGAACACCACACTATCTGGAACTACAACCCCCACCTCCAATCCTCATGATTTTGTTCTCTTCACCAACCCCCCATCATCTCCATCCCAGACCAAGCCACTTACTCTCTTCTAACACACTGAATGACTTTTATTTTTAATGTCTGTTATTTATGTCTAGCTTTTCCAAACTAGAATGTAAATTCCATAGGGACGGGGCCTTTGTTGGTTTTATTCACTCCTCGATTCTTAGCATTGCTTTAACTGGCCCATAGTATATGCCCAATAAAATTTTTTTAATGAATAAATACATGCATATGTGTGTACAGGCATATTCAATTACAACTACTACCTTTTAAGAGTCACCAGTGGCACAAACAGTTAAGTGCTCAACCACTGGTCAAAAGGTTAGCCATTCAAACACACCCAGAGGTGCCTTGGGAAAACAGACCTGGCCATCTGCTTCTGAAGGTCACAGCTTTGAAAAAGCCTATGAGGTGCAGTTTTCCTCTGTGTATATGGGGTTGTCATAACTAACAACAGCAACTTTTATTGAACACTTAGGGTTTACCAGCTGGACAATGAATATGGAAGCCCAAAGAAGAGTTGATGCTTTTGAGTTGTGGTGTTAGTGAAGAATACTGAAAGTACCATGAACTGCCAGAAGAACTAATGAATCTGTCCCAGAAGAAGTACAGTCAGAATGCTCCTTGGAAGTGACAATAGCCAGACTTCGTCTCACTTATTTTGGTCATGTTGTCAGAAGGGACCATTCCCTGGAGAAGGACATCATGCTTGGTAAAGTGGAAGGTAAGCGAAAAAGAGGAAGACCTTCAATGAGATGGATTGACACAGTGGCTGCAACAATGGGCTCAGGTGTAGAAAGGATTGTGAGGCTGGCACAGGACCAGGCAGTGTTTCGTTCTGTTGTACATAGGACAGAGCCGACTCGATAGCACCTAACAACAACAACAACACGAGTTTACTGAGCACTATGCTAAATGCTTTCATATATTGTTGCTATGTTAGGCACCACAGAGTCCATTTCAACTCATAGTGACCCCATGTGACAGAGTAGAAATGCCTCACGAGGTCTTCTTAGCTGCAATCTTTATAGAAGCAGATCTCCAGGTCTTTCTCCCACACAGCAACTGGGTGGTGCTTGAACTTCCAACCTTTCAATTAGCAGCTAAGCTCTTAACTGTTTGCACCACCGGGGCTGCTTTTCATATATTATCCTCCTTTTATTCTTTATAGCTCTTCCATGGGGTAGGTGTTCCCAGGGCCACTTACTTTTCTCGTAAGGTAGACCCAAGGTCACAGTACCCAGAGTCCTCCAGCTTTACAGGGACCCACATAAACGTTTAAGACCTGAAAAACGTCTTAGTTCTAAAACACAAAAACTACAAAATAATCCAAATGAATAAATGTTTAATCAAATGTCTACAAAATGTCATTGATTGTTAATTTATGTCATTAATTCGATGTCAACTTCTTTAATTATTCAATGTAGTGTTCATAAGAATTTCATGACATTTGAAAAGAATTGGTAAATTAGATTTTTTTTTAACTCCATAAATACTTCAAGAATGCAAATGAGTGCCCAAGGATTGCTGAGAAGTCATGGATAATTATACGGTAAATGAATTACTGATAGACAAATAATTTCCAAGCCAAAAATTCCCCCCAAAAAATTATTTCATATTATTGTATAGTATAATGATGTAAACCAATAAAAACCAAACACACTGCTTTCGAGTTGGATCCGACTCACAGCGACCCCTCCTTGGGTTTCTGAGGCGGTATCACTATGGAAGCGGATAGTTAATGTGATCATTCTGTGCGTTTTAATATTTGATAAGATGTAGGAGAAGCCCCCAAAAGTAAAAGCACCTCCTCCTAAACCAGTTGCCATCGAGTCAATTCCAACTCATGGCGACCCCATGTGTTGCAGAGTGGAACTGAGCTCCATCGAATTTTCATGGCCTTTTGTTTAGAGGCTCCACTGAGTGGGTTCAAACCCTCAACCATTTGCTTAGCAGCTGAACACTTAACCGTTGAGCCACCAGGGCTCCTTAGGGACAGCCTAATCTTAAAATAGCCTTTGATATAACTAGCCCCATTTTGCAGATTGAACCCCATGATCTACAGTTTCCTGGTCACACCAGTCAACCTCCCCTAATTAAATTACTCCAGGCCAAGCCCTCCTACCCCTGCCACCCACTGCCCACTTTCCTCCTCCTACCAAACTTGCCCTCAGCCTAGGAACACACAGGCATGTTTGTGTGTAAGTGAATGTATATGGGAACAGTCAGGCAAGATGAGCAGTCTTGTGCCTGGGCTCAGTGTTGGCTTCTCCCCTTCTTCACTCTCACTCCACTATCCCAGCTCTGTTGCCCTACCTAGGATAGGGCTGACCCTTCCTGTTCCTTGAAAGCTACAGGAGTAATGACGAAGCCAGCTATTCCCAAAATAGACACTAGATGGCACCACAAGCTCACGACTGGGCTTCTTGGGGCCCCTTTAGGGAAAGGAAGCTGCAGACCAGGGGATGATCCTCCTCAGTCAGGGTTGACTCTGGCTTTGTTTTTGCTGATGCAGCATATACAGTAATTTGGGCATCTACAGAGCCCAGAGGGGAGCAAGGAGCTTCTAGGGCTCCACTTTGGCCACCTATGCTCTCATTCTCCCTCAGTGCCAAGGTCAGTGTTAGGATGGGGTCTGAACTGAGGGAGGGCAGAGGCCCATGACCCAAAAACAGCTCTGAGACCCCCTTGCTCCCTCTGAGGTGTCCCATAGACACCATTCTCCTCTCCCACTGTCTCTGCTTCACCTTTCTTGGTCTGTAGTCCTGCTTGTCCCTCTCTCTCTGCTCATCTAGCTCCACTCCTTTCTCTGTTCCTGTCTCTCTCTCTACCATTTGATTTTCTGTCTCCTGTTCTCTCTCTCCTTTTTCCTCTCCCAGGCTGTTGCTCTGTAGTTTTGTTTTGTTTTTTCCTCTCTCTCTCTTTTACTGTCCATCTCTCTGTCCTCTCTCTCTTTCTGTCTCTCCGTCTCCATCTTTCTCTCCATCTTTCTCAACAAATTTAAGACCCTTTTATCTTATGCAACAAATTGATTTTACAGTGAAGGCAAACATGGGTATACCAGTGGATAGATGGTAGACAGGCTGACCTATTAGGTATGTCTATGAGGTGGGGAGTGTACCCAAGACCATGTATAGGGTTGGCAGATAGTGGTTCTACAAGTGTATGTGTATGTTCTGTACGAATTTCCAGGTGTACAGTAGAGCTGACAAGGGACAAGGTTGTAGTCACTTCTTGGTCACAACCAGCCACCCACAGGGAGTGAGTAGTTGAACCTGTGGGCTCAGGACCATAGTCACAGGGGACATCAAGCTCAATTGGCATAATATACTACACAAAACATTGTTCCAACTCCTACTTTGGCGAGCAGCAACTGGGATATTAAAAGCTTGCAAGCAGACATCTAGATGCAATAATGGGTCTCCTCATTTGAGCAAAGAAGAATGAAGAATACCAAAGATTCGTAGAAACAATTAGTCCAAGCAACTGGTATACCATGCGATCCACAGCCTATACAACTATGAGACCAGAAGAACTAGATGGTGCCTAGCTACCACTGTCAACCACTTGGAAGGGGATCTATGTAGGTGATCCTGGATAGAGAGGGAGAACAATGTGGAACAAAACTAAGATTCATTTGGGGGAAAAAAGGGCGGGGGGGGACCAGGTTTGCTGGTCTGACAGAGCCTGGTGAAACCACTGAGACTATGGCCCCTAGCTGCCCTTCAGGTCTGGAATTGAACCTACCCCTGTGACTTCCTGCCAAACAAAAGACAGGCATATGAGTTGAACATTTACCTGAGGTAGATACACTCCTTGGAGAGAACAATCATGGGAGAAAGAAGGTCTGTTTATGCACAGGAGACAGCTCAGGGGGCAGGAGTGCATGGAGGGATGGACACAGAAGAGATAACTATTGGGAGGAAGTGGAAAGGGAGCTGTTGCATTGTGGGAAATTGTAGTCAATGTCACGAGACAAAGTATATGTGAACTGCTGTATGGAAAGTGAATTTGCTCTGTAAACTTTCACCCAAATCACAATAAAAAAACAATAAAAATAAATTGATTTTAAAAGCCAGTTGCTTGTTGGGTCTCTCCTTGTCCAGCGAAAAAATTGAAGAAAACCAAAGACACATGGAAACAATTAGTCCAACAGACCATGCGATCCTCAGCCTATATGGCTATGAGACCAGAACAACTAAATGGTGCCTAGCTACCACTGTCAACCACTGGGAGGGGAATCTGTGTGGGAGATCCTGGATAGAGTGGGAGAACAATGTGGAACAACTCAAAATCATTTTTTAAAAAAGGACCAGTTTTGCTGGTCTGATAAAGCCTGGTGAAACATCTGAGACTATGGCCCCTAGCTGCCCTTCAGGTCTGGAACTGAACTCACTCCTGTGGCTTCCAGCCAAATGAAAGACAGGCATATGAGCTGAACATGTACATCAGGTAGATACACTCATTGGAGAGATCAATCATGGGAGAACAGAAGGGCAGTGTATGCACAGGGGGACTGCTCAAGGGGCAGAAGTTCATGGGAGGGAAGGACACAGGGAAGAGGTAACTATGGGGAGGAAGTGGGAAGAGAGCTATTACAATGTGGGGAAATTGCAGTCAATGCCATGAGACAAAATGTGTATGAACTGCTGCATGGAAAATGAATTTGCTCTATAAACGTTCACCCAAATCACAATGAAAATTAAAAAAAAAAGCCAGTTGCTGGTGCCTATTATATACCAGGCACTGTGCCAGACTCTGGAAATTCAGTGAAAGTAGGTTGGAATCCTAGCTGAGGGAAGCAGCTCACAGCAAGGCGGACTGTAGTGAGCAAACACACAGGGCTTCAAAGAGTCTCTTCTGTCCTCTGCTACCACTGTCTTCCTCTTTGTCTTCTCTCCTGGCTGAATGGGGGAGAATATGAATGGGGCAGTGGGAGGTGGGGGAGCCCACAGTTCTTACCCCCATACAGTGAAGTGGGGCTTGGCAGAGGAGCTTGAAGCACCAGGATGTTAAGACCCTATTTATTCTAAACTAATCCCACCTTTTTATAGTCCCCAGCTGATGTAGTGAAGAAGTCATGAGCTGAAAACCACAAAAGTTCAGTTCCAGGGCCAGCTCTGCCACCAACTCCTTTGGGAAGGCCCCTCTCTGGGCCTGCTGGACCTCAGTCTCCCCTTCTATGAAGTGAAATCAGTAATCTCCTGCTCCCTTCCAGCTCAACACCCTTTCATTCTCCTGGACTCTTCCTCCATCCTTGCCTTGTAGCCTCACCTGGCACTCCCAGCATCCCCTCTAGTCTTAAGGACATTGGCCTGGGGTTTTCACTAAAACACTCACTATCCTGGCTGGTTGGCTAGACTCCACTTGGCCCAGGACAGGGATGAAGACCCACCCATCTCTATGTTGTTGTTGTTGTTATGTGCCGTCGAGTCGGCCCCGACTCATAGCGACCCCTCCTTGGGTTTCCGAGGCAGTATCACTACGGAAGTAGGATTGCCCAACCTTCCTTCCGAGGAGTGGCTGGTGGGTTTGAACCATCAGCCTTCTGGTTAGCAGTCAAGCGCCTTAGGCACTATGCTACCAGAGCTCCCCCCATCTCTATAGTGATGGAAAAATCACATTAACAGTAGGGTTATGCAGCTGATTATTGTAAATGCCATCAATAACTTGTACACCTGTAAAAAGCTGAATTGGCAAAAGTTGTGTGACAGATAAATTTACCAAAAAAAAAAAAAAAAAAAACCAACAATACTTTCTGAGGCTGCTTATGTACAACCAAACACCTTATGGGATTTAGTACCTTGGTTTGTAGTTTTAGGGTCATGATTTCATGGGACATTCCAGTTAATTGGCCTAATAATGTGCTTAGTTCTTCTGTCCTACCTCCTAGTTTGTTATGTAGTGCCTGAGGTTTTAAAAGTTTGCAAGTAGCCATCCAAGGCACAACCATTGGTCTGTATTTGCCTGGAGCGACAGAGGAAGAAGGAGAGTCAGGAATAGGAGGAGAAAATGAAATGTGTGACAACTAGTACTTGCCTCCATGAACAACTGCCAACTTTGCCATGAGACCAGAAGAACTGGATGGTGCCTAGCTACAATTATTGAACATTTTGATCAATGATTCTATGTAAGAATCATTCCTCCCTAATCAAAAGGGAGGAAATGCAGATCAGAATTTCAAATTCCCATGGAATCCAGATTTTCTGGAGCCATGGAGGCTGGATGAACTCCTGAAACTACTGCCTTAGATCATCTTTAAACTTTAAACCAAAAACATCCCCTGAAGTCTCCTTAAAACCAAATAATAGTTTAACTTAACTAGTGAAGAATGTCAGCCTTGACTATTATGCTCTTTTAAGACCTATTTATATGGGTCAGTGGGAGAAAGATGTGGCAGTCTGCTTTCATAGACTTAAAGGTCTAGGAAACTTTATGGGGCAGTTCTACTCCATCCAACAGGGTCACTATGAGTTAGAATTGACTTGATAGCAGTAGCATATGAGACTAAGTTGACAGCAGCAACTCAAAAGACTTGATAGGGACTGTTCTGGTTACCTAGTACTGCTCCGACAGGAATGTACCACAAATGGGATGGCTTGAACAAACAGGAGTTTATTCTCTTACAGTTTGAGTGGCTAGAAGTCCAAGTTCAAAGTGCCAGGCTCTAGGGGCTGGGTGAAACCCCCTCGACCTTGAGCTTCAACTCTGCCTCTTGCTCCCAGCCCACTGAAGCTAGAGGCATCTCTTCACTCAGGCAGCTACTGGCTGCTGAGGCTAACAAGCCCAAGGTTGACAAATAAAATGGCACAGTCCCGATGTTACCAAACCACATGGCAGGCCATTAATTCAAGTCTATTGAAAGTCCCAATGTTGGCAAAGCATGGCAGGCTGCTGAACAACGACATGGCCGCATGCAGGGTTCCAGCGTGCCATAAGCTAGAGACCATTCCCAAAGCTGTTTCTTATATACGGGAAACAGACTACATACCCAAAGGCAACTACTCAACTGCTCACAGTAGATTCCGTCATGGAGTTGATTACCAGTCTCATCATGGGGAATACTACATCCAGCTGCCCAGCCACTCAACCGGGCCCAGCCAAGTTGACACACAAACTTAACCACTACAGGGACCTTAGGGGGCAGTGAGTTTATATCAATGGGGGAGAAACAGCTCAGAAAAGAAAGATGAGAATGACTGCACTACTTGAAGAATATAATTGATCTCACTGAATTGTACATGTAGAAACCATTGAATTGGTGTATCTTTGCTGTGTAGATTCTCAACAACAACAAATTATATACATAGAGAGAGAGAGAGAGAGCCACCCATCAGAGAGAGCCTCCATACTTCCAATACAAAGAGCCCCACACCCCAAGTTCCCTTATCCTCATCACTCTCACTTCATGAGTTTTTGCTTAAGCATCCACTGAGGGCTGAACCCAGGGAGGCCCATATGAGTGATTCAATGACTAAGATTTACCAGGAGCACTTCTTTCCCTTGAAATTGCTACAGGTAATATTCATTCTCAAGCCTCCTATGTGCTAGGCAGGGGTAGGGTGATTACAGAGATGTTCTACTTTTACCCAGATATTTACCCAATTTCTTATTTCCTCCCTTCCATTTCCTTTTGTCCAAGGCTACTCTCTCCATCAAGACTCAGGATCTCATTCCCTTCTCCTCCTTTAGAAAGTCCCTCCCTCACTCTCCTCCTACTCCTCCCACCCAGCACAGTCACTGTCCCACACTGCTTCAGTCTTAAACAGACCCTTCCCTAAACTAGCCAAGGAGCCTGGTGGCACAAAGGTTAAGTGTTTGGCTGCTAAGTACAGCTTAGGAAACCCTATGGGGCAGTTCTACTCTGTCACGTGGGGTGGCTATGAGTTTCAACTGAAAACTGGTTTGATGGCACCTTACAAGAACAACAAACTAGCCAACACACTTAAATAAGAGAAATAATTTCAATGTTTCAGAAAGGAGGAGTTACCAACATTTGCAGATGAAATGACTGTATACTGAAGATGAAGTACTATAAATAAAAGTACAATAAAATAGTAAGGTACAAAATTACTGTAAGCAATAAATTGCTTTCTGATCAGATAATATAATGGAAGAAAGGCCCCCTTGATAGTAGTATCAAAAAAGATAAACTACCTAGAAATAAGCCTAATAAGAAATATTCAAGACCAATATAAAGAACACACTTAAACTTCTGAAGAACACAAAAAGAAGACATAAAACATACCATGTTCATGGATAGAAAGACTCAATATCATACAGATTACAATTTTCTTTAAGTTACTTTACACATTTAAAGATACCAACTACAACAAAAAGCAAAAACTGGGTGATTTTAAACTTTCTTTAAAAATAATAAATAGGAAAAAAGTTTTAACTGACATTAATGATCATTGATCCTGCAAATATTAAACATTTTATGAAGTCTCAATAATCAAAACAAAGTAGTCCTAAAACATGGGTAAACATTAGGCCACCAAAACAGAACAGAAAGCCCAGATATAGACCTAAATACAAACAGAAACACATGGTATTGAAAAAATTGGGGGCCCATATTTTATACTTTACACTAATTTACATTCTAAATGGGTCAAAAATTTACATGTGAAAAATGAAATAATGAGAGCACTTTAATTCTTTTATTACCTCAGAACAGAGAAAGTTTTTTCTTATTATGTCTCAAAATCTAGAAGCCATAAAATAAAAGATTTTTAAATTCAAACACATTTTTAAAAAATCACATGGAAAATATAAGCAAAGTGAAAATATAAACAACAAATTGGGTACAGATTAATTTCTCATTAAATATTTTAAAAATTAGCTCAATTATCCTAATATTTAAAGAGCTCCCAGATGTCAAAAACAAAATAATAATAATAATAATAAAACACCAAGAAAACAGATAAAATGACAGTTCAAAGAAAAGGAAACACAATTGCTCTTAAACATTACAAAATGCTCAACCTCGTTCAAAATAATAGAATTGCAAATTAAAATATGTCAAGATAATTCAGTTTAGAAAAGTTATCTTTTCTACAAAAGGTGCTAGAACAATTGGATATCTACATGGGAGGAAAAAATTAACCTTGGCCTTAACCTCACACCATACACAAAATTAATGCAAAATGGATCATAGGTGTAAAAGCAAAAGCTGAAACTACAAACTTTAAAAAAAAAAAAAAAGTATTCCAGAAAAATGTCAAGGCTTTGGGATAGGAGAAGATTTTCTAGACAAGACACAAAAATATTTAACCATTTTAAAAAGTATAAATTGGACTTCATCAAAATTAAGATATCTGTTCTTCAAAAGAAAGCACTGATAAATTGAAAAGGCAAGATTCAGAGTGAAAGAAAATACTCCAAATACTATAAGATTTGCATCCAGAATATACAAAGAACTGTTAAAACTCCATCATAAGACAAATAACCCAGTTTTTCAAATGGGCAAAAGATTTGAACAGACACTTCACAAAAAGACATATATGGCCAATAAACACATAAAAAGATGCTCAATGTAATTAATACAACCACTACAATATGCAAAATTAAACAGACTGACAAAAGGTTGATGGTTTGAACCCACCAGCTACTCTGCAGGAGAAAGATGAGGTAATCTGCTTCCATAAAGATTTACAGCCTTGCTAAGTAGTATTCCGTTATATGGAATGGAATGGAACCTTATGGGGCAGATCTAATCTGTCCTATAGTGTCTTCATGAGTCGGAATAAACTCAATGGCAGTGGGTTTGGTTTTGGGACGATATCAAATGTTGGCAAAGATGTGGAACTACTAAAGCTCTCATACATTGCTGGTAGGAATCTAAATGTTACAACCACTTTGGATACTAGTCTGATAGAGTTTTAATGCAACAATTCCACTCCTAGATATTTACCCACATGAAAACATGTGTTCATAGAAAGATTTGTACTCAAATATTCATAGCTTTATTAAATAACTAAAAACTGGAAGCTATCAAATGTCCACTGACAACAGATGAATGAATAATTGTGGGCCGAACCATATAATGGAATACTACTCAGCAATAAAAAGGAGCAAACTACTGATACTCATAACATGGACGATTTTAAAAAATACTACAGTGAGAGAAAGAAGAAACATAAAGAGTGTACTGTAGGATTTCATTGATACAAAATTCTAGAAAAGGGAAATTTAATCAGTAGTTACAGAAAGCAGATGAGTGGTCACCTGAGGCAGGTGAAGAGTAACTGGGAAGGGACATGAGGGAATTTTGTGTTGATGAAAATATTTTCTATCTTGATTGTGGGTCATGGTTACACGGGTAGACACATTTGTCAAAACTTATCAAATAATACACTTAGAATATATATATTTTATTGTATGTAAATTATACCTCAATAAAGCTTATTTAAAAAAAAAAGATAAATGCTAGAGGTAGACAGCAAAAACCCTGTGCTTTGCTAGAACAGGGTTAGAAAACAATAAATGAGACATTTCCCTTCTATTCATACTCTTCTGGGAGTTTTTTTGATCCAAAATGGGTGCTAGATTTTATCAAATGCCTTTTGTGCATCTATTGGTATGATCATGTGATTATTTTCCTTCATTTTATTTATCTGATGGATGACATTGATTGTTTTTCTAATGTTGAACCATCCTTGCATGCTTAGTATGAGTCCCACTTGGTCGTGTTGTATCATTTTTTGGTATGTTGTTGGAGTCTATTGGCTAGGATTTTGTTGAAGATTTTTGCATCTGTATTCATGAGGGATATTGGTCTGTAGTTTTCCTTTCTAGTAGTGTCTTTGCCTGGTTTGGGTATGAAGGGAAATTTCCTCAACGTAATAAAGGGCATATATGCAAAACCACCAGCCACTCCTTGAAAGGAAGGTTGGGCAATCTACTTCCTTAATGATACCACCTCGGAAACCCAAGGAGGGTCACTAGAGTTTGATCCAACTTGACAGCAGTGAGTGTGGTTTTTTGTTGGTTTATGCAAAACCAACAGCCAACATTATTCTCAATGGAGAGAGACTGAAACCATTCCCCTTGCAAACAGGAACCAGATAAGGATGCCAAAATATTCCACCACAATTAGCATAAGCCCAATGCCCCCCCCCCCCAACAAATGCTGGCAAGTATATGGAGAGATTGGGACTCTCATACACTGCTGGGACTGTAAAATGATAAAACCACTGTGGAAAGCAGTATGGCAATTCCTTAAAAAGTTGGAAATAAAAATACCATTTGCTCCAGCAATCCCATTACTAGGTATATATCCTAAAGAAGTGAGAGGCAGGGCATTAATAGGTATATGCACACCCATGTTCATTGCAGCACTATTTACAATAGCAAAGAGATGGAAACAACCTAAGTGCCCATAAACCAAGGAGTGGATAAGCAAACTGTGGTACATACACACAGTGGAACACTATGCAATCTTAAAGAACAATGTAGAATCTGCAAAACACTGCATAACATGGATAAACTTGGAGGAGAGTATTCTGAGTGAAATAAGTCAATCACAGAAGGACAAATATTGTATTAGCCCACTATTGTAAAAAGTCAAGGAAATGTTTATGCATGGAAGGAAACCTACTTTGTTGGTTACCAGGAATGGGAGGGAAAATTCCTAGATAGGCTGGAAAAAAAAATGTATAAAACCCAAAGATTATTAGTTGTTATTAGGGGTAGGAGGGAGAGGGAAAGGGGAAGCATCTGTTTGGGGGCCATTGGCCTTATGCTAATTGTGGTGTAATATTTTGGAAAAGAATAGCAATGATGGTGGCACAGCATGAAAAACATCATCAATGTCCCCAAGCTGTAAATGTGAAGTATTATGTTGGCCAATGTCTTGTTGTGTATGTTTTCACCATAATAAAAGTAAAAATAAATAAATAAATAAATGACTGAACAACACACAAAAAGCTATCTCTACTCCTATTCAACATTGTATTGGAAGTCCTAGCCAAGGCAGTAAGGCAAGAAAGGGAAATCAAAGGCATCCAAATTGGTAAGGAAGAAGTAAAACTATCCCTATCTGCAGATGATATGATCCTATACATAGAAAGCCCAAGAGATTCAGCAAGACAACTACTGGAACTTATTGAAAGATTTAGCATAGTGGCAGGATACAAGATCAACATTCAAAAATCAGTTGGTTTCCTCTATACCAGCAAAGAGGTCTCTGAAAATGAAATAGGGAAATAGATATTTATAATAGCTACCAAAAAGGTAAGATACTGGGGAATAAATCTTACCAGGAACACAAAAAACCTATACAAAGAAAACTACAAAACGGCACTTCAAGAAACTATAAGAGATTTATATAAGTGGAAGACATACCATGCTCATGGATAGGAAATTGAACATTGTCAATACTACCCAAAGCAATCTATACATTCAATGCAATCCTGATCCAGAATCCATCAATATTCTTTAAAGACATGGAAAAACCAATCACTAGTTTTATATGGAAAGGAAAGAGACCTCAAATAAACAAAGCACTACTGAAGAAGAACAAAGTAGCTCTCACATTCCCGGATCTTAACACCTACTATACAGCCACAGTTGTCAAAACAGCCTGGTATTAGTACAACAACAGATACATAGACTAGTGGAACAGAATTGAGAACCTAGAAACAGATTCACCCACTTATGATCAGCTGATCTTTGATGAAGGGCCAAAATCATTAAATGAGGAAGAGACAGTCTCTTTCATAAATGGTGCTGGCAAAACTGGATATCCATTTGCAGAAAAATGAAACAAGATCTATATACCTCACACCACACCCAAAAACTAACTCCACATGGATCAAAGACTTAAATGTGAAACTTAAAACTAAAGTTCATCAAAGAAAAAACAGGGGCAAACTTAGGGGCCCTATTTTATGGCATAAATAGACTATCAAGCATAACCCAAGATGCACAAATAATAGAAGATAAACTAGATGATTAGGATCTTCTAAAAATTAAATTCTTATGTGCATCAAAAGTAAAAATTTAAAAAATAAATAAATAAGCTATTGAACAGTACACAAAAAACTATATTGAGATGCAATTTTTTCATTTACCAGATTGTCAAAAGTTTCATAACACTTGGTATTGACATGGCTATGTTACACTTTCAGTAACTAATAATGGGTATGTAAGGGATATAATGGGAGCTCTGGTAGCATAGTGCCTAAGGCACTTGACTGCTAACCAGAAGGCTGGCAGTTCAAACCCACCAGCCACTCCTCAGAAGGAAGATGGGGCAACCTACTTCCGTAGCGACACCACACTGCCTCAGAAACCTAAGGAGGAGTCGCTATGAGTCGGGTCCGACTTGATGCATGTAACAACAACGACAACAAGTGATATAATCCCCCAAACAGGGCATTTCTGACAATATTTATGAAATTACAAATCTAGCAATCCCACTTCTAGGATGTTATCCTACAGAGAAACTCAAGCACAGGTGAAATAACCTGTTAGAGGTTATTCATTGCAACATTGTTGAAATAGCAAAATATAAGAAATAATCTAAATGTCCATTAATATAGGACAAGTTGAGTAAATAATGATACATCTATACAATGGAATACTGTGTGGGTGATGCAAACAGTTAAGCACAACAACTAGTGGATAGGTTGCTGTTTGAACCGAGCCAAAGGCTCCTTGGAAAACAGGCCTAGTGACCTGCTTCCAAAATGTCACAGCCCAGAGAACCTATGAAGCAGTGCTACTCTCTGCACACACGGGTCACCATGAGTCAGAGCCAACTCCAACAGATGTAAAGGCAACTAACAACCACAAAAAGCGTGGGACTAGAGAGTTTGCCCTCTCTCCTCCAGCGACTCAAGGCTTTTGCTTTTTCTGAGACAATAGTTCTCCGGGGAAATGGATGGTTTTTCTTGCTTGGCCTCCAAACAGCAGGCAACCGCCTCTTGCATGTCTGTGCCACCAGGAGGCTCTTTTCAAGCTCCTGCTCTGCCTCCAGTTTTTCTCAAGCTCTGAAGAAAATGCAGATGAAAGCCTGTGGAAAAGAGCTAACTAGGGAGTGCAGACTCCTTCCTGCCCCCCTCCTGTGCTGCCAAAGGCAAAACAGTTTGTGCCTCTTTCCCTGGAAGGGGAGCTTGTCACTAATTGGAATTCAGTTTTCTTGGTTGCCTTATGACCTCAGCTCTCTGATGGGTTTAAGAAATTATGGTTTTGCAGATTTCTTGGCTTTTTCTTTCTTCTTCTTCCTTTTTTTTTTTTTTTTTCCAATTGTGATTTGGGTGAAAGTTTACAGAGCAAATTCACATTCACAGCAGTTCACATACGCTCTGTCTCATGACATTGACTGCAATTTCCCACAATGCAACAGCTCTCCTCCCTTTTCCTCCCCATAGTTACCTCTTCCCTGTGTCCTTCCCTCCCATGTACTCCTGCCCGCCCCCCAGCTGTCTCCCCGTGCATACACGGCCCTTCTATTCTCCCATGATTGAAATCTCCAAGGAGTATATCTATGTACTGTAAATGTTCAGCTCATATGCCTACCTTTGTTTGGTTGGAAGCCACAGGTTGTTGTTGTTATGTGCTGTAGAGTCAGACCCAACTCACAGTGATCCATCCTTGGGTTTCCGAGGCGGTATCACTAAGGAAGTAGATTGCCCAAGCTTCCTTCCAAGGAGTGGCTAGTGGGTTTAACCACCAGCCTTCTGGTTAGCCGTCAAGTGCCTTAGGCACTACGCTACCAGAGTTCCTACTATGCTACCAGAGCCACAGGAGTGGGTTCAATTCCAGACCTGAAGGGCAGCTAGGAACCATAGTCTTAGTGGTTCCATCAGGCTCAATCAGACCAGCAAACCTGGTCCTTTTTTTTTGGATGATTTTGAGTTTTGGTCCACATTGTTCTCCCATTCTATCCAGGATCTCCTACATAGATCTCCCTCCGAGTGGTTGACAGTGATAGTACTTGGATTTTTCTTGTTGTTAGAATGGAGTGAGAATCTTTTGTAGCATTCTATATCCTAAAAAGAAGTGGCAGGCCTCTTCTTCACTTTTTAATTGTGGTAAAATATATATAACAATAATCAAAGTGCCCTCTCAATGACTCCTATTGCCCTCTAGTGCCACGCCCAGCAAAACAACACAGGACATGAAACAAAGTGACATGAAAGGATTAAAGGTTTAAGAGGAACGGGGGCCAGGCAGACACTCAGCATAAGATGCGAGACTGACCCCTGATGCATCCGTCCTGCTTTATTTATATATAAGCACATGATTTCATCATTGTTCTTGGTATTTTCTTAATACATTCAAGTATTCAATCAAGTATTTTCTACAATACAATCAAATATTATCTAAAAGGTTAAAATTTTACTTTTCCCTGTATCAGAGGTCTTTTCCCATGCCCGAAAACAATAGATGATTAGTTGGGTTAACATTTCTTACAAAAATAGTAAATAATCACTACAATGGATCATTCTAAGACATAATATGATTGTTAAGGTACATGATTCTAAAGTATAAGGTAATTACTAGGATACATAATTCTAAAGTATAATATGATTACTAAGGTATACTATTCTTAGTTATGAGGTGTTCCATCAAGATAATCAACATTCTTTACTGGATCAATGTTTACCAACCTATTTTGCTGGAACAATGTTTTGCCCTAAGCACACAGAGTTTGAGCCAAGCAAGCATTCAACCATAAGAGAGGCCTTGCCTTCTCTTAGCTGTTGTTCGAATGTGTGCCTTGCAATCAAGTCCTTTTGGTGGTCTTTTTCTTGGTCTCCAACACTCTAAGACAAAGTCCATGGCTTATACACTGTCTCATGGTTTTCTCACTTCCTCATAGTTTGGATTGTATTTGCTATCACCCATGTAGCTGACATTTATCTTTACTTATGTTCCAGGCACGGTTCTAGGGAGCTCCTGGGTGGCATAAATGGCGAATCCACCCAGAAGTTCCTCAGAAGACAGGTCTGGCTATCTGAAAGTTCACAACCTTGAAAACCCTATGGAGATCACGCTTCCCAGCTCAGCCGGCAAGCCAGGTTTTAAACAGGCCCACAAGCCTACCACAACCATCTCTGAGTCGCTTCCACTCTCGCCCCCACTTCGGGCTTCCCCCATCTGCTCTGGTCAGTCTTCTCTGGTCCTCTCATGCAGTCATGTTGGAGCATCTGGGCTCGTAGCCCACACAAATAGATTACAAAAGCCAGAAAGTAGCTGAACAGATGTTTCAGGGAATTATTCTTTTTTCTGCAATAGTTAGATTTACCTATGGTATGTGGCTGAACAGTTCAGATGGACTATGTAGCTATGGCCAAATTTCGTAATTGGCTTTATAGTATGGCTTTATTGTGTTTGCTGACACTTCCTCCATGGCCCATCTGTCACCAATACCCCATCAAGTAGTTACCCGTTCAAAATTCAGGAACAGAAGACAAGAAACCAATAGATAGCAAAATTAAGACCAAAAAAACCCCCCAAACTCACTATCGTGAAGTTGATTCAAACTTATAGCGACCTCTTCTTGGGTTTCCAAGGTGGTATCTCTACGGTAGATTGGCCAGTCTTCCTTCCAAGGAGTAGCTGGTGGATTTGAACTGAGAAAAAAATAAGAGGCATGCTAAAAATAATTGATTGAGGATTTTATGGTTTAGCTTTACTTTAGCACCTGCTTTTGTCTCGTATGAGTGAGCTAAATTGCTTTCCTACCCAAAACACGAGTTTAAACCCACCTAATAACGTTCTTCAGAGCTCTGGTGGTGCAGTGCCTAAGGCATTTGACTGCTAACCAGTAGGCTAGCAGTTCAAACCCACCAGCCACTCCTCGGAAGGAACATTGGGCCATCGACTTCCGTAGAGATACCACCTCAGAAACCCAAGGAGCGGTTGCTATGAGTCAGATTCCACTCCAAGGCAGTGAGTCAATGATGTTTTTATGGCACAGCTGTGTGTAAATTGAGTTCTCTTTATATTTCATTTCTAACCTGAGTTGTGATTTAGAAATATTTTAGGCCCTCTCTTCTTAATCTTGCTGTGGAGAACAGGAAACAGTATGTACACTTTCTTTCAGGTTTATGTAAATATGAAAGATACATGCCTCATAAATGATAGTACAATTTAACTATCAAAATTTTTATAATTCAGTAAACTGTTTAATGTTTTCAATGAAAACTCATGACATTTAAAAAAAAAAGAAAAGAAAAAAGAAAAAACCCTATGGAGCAGTTCTGTTCTGCATACCTGGGGTCACCAGAAGGCAGAATAAAGTCAGAGACAACTACTAACAACAAAGAATAGGGAAAGCCTCTGTGCATGGATATGGAACACCCTCAAGATGTAGTGTTATATGAACAGATTCGCAGAATTTGCAGAACGTTACGTTTGGAAAATTTGGCCTTGGCGACGGAAATAATGCTAGAACTCGCATGGTAGAATTTTGCAAGACCAATGACTTGTTCATTGCAAACACCTTTTTTCAACAACACAAATGGTGGCTCTGCATGTGGACTTCACCAGATGAAACACACAGGAATCAGACTGACTACATCTGTGGCAAAAGGCGATGGAAAAGCTCAATATCTTCAGCCAAAACCAGGCCAGGAGCTGA
>NW_006921820.1:4180251-4203403 GCF_000298275.1 Orycteropus afer afer | reverse complement strand
GCAGACATCGTCCCACCTATTTTGGTCATGTTGTCAGAAAGGACCATTCCCTGGAGAAGGATGTCATGCTTGGTAGGGTGGAGGGTCAACAAAAGAGGGGGAGGCCTTCAATGAAATGGATTGACACAGTGGCTGCGATGATGGGCTCAGGTGTAGCAGGGATCATGGAGCTGGCACGGCATCAGGCAGTGTTTCGTTCTGCTGTGCATGGGGTCGCTATGAGTCGGAAACAACTTGATGGCACCTAACAACAACAACAACATTTGCTATGCTGTCATGTGTTGTAGAAGAAAGAAAACCCAGAGGATATATACATTTGGATTTTCTTATATATCCATTAAAAAAAATCTTCTAGAATAACCAAGAAACTAATAGCAGAGGGTAGGTACCTGTTTGGAGGATGGGATCAGGAATGTGAGGGCTAATTTTTTTGATCTTTTTAAAAAAATTTGGGCCATGTGAATGTATTAGCTATTCAACAATTAAATACTTACTTAAAACAACCCCCAAATAATATTTATATCAACACATCAACATAACATAATTATAACCATTTTAAAAAGTATTCATCAGGTTGCCTTAAGGAAAGAATATATAGGCGGTGTCTAGTCCAACACAGGGACATATTTGGCACACAATAATGGCCACTATTTTTATCCCTTTCCTCCAAAATCCCTGCCCACATCCCCCTCATAGATTCCAGTTACTGAAATTGGAAGTCCCCAGGATGCCTCTTTCACCTGGGCTTTGTAGGGGCTTTCCCTTCTGTCTTTCCCTTTCTCTTCTCTCATGTTCCACGTAGCTGCAGCCTCAGTCACCTCCTTCAGGAAGACGCCTCTGACTCACACAAACCCTCCTCACCCTCTCTTCATCCATAGCCTGTGGCCCTTGAGCCTCTGGGCTCCCATTGCTGGAGTGTAGGCTTGGCCTAGAAATGAACCCCTCCTCCCACCCATTAATGAAGGGTGAGCAGGCCCTGTTCTCTATCTACACAGATGTCCAGAAAAGTTTTCCCCTAAATACCACGTTCATTTTCCTGCACCTACAAAATCATGAGTTTCGGTTCCCCTACATTGTGATCTCACCATTGCAGTATCTTCTAGCCCAACCTGGAGGGATGTGGTATCTTTCTGGCAAAGGCACAGCTTTCATGGTGAGGATCCACAGGGCTTCCCCATTAGCGCTGTGTGCAATGTGTGTAGTAGTGATGGATGGGATACACGATGAATCACTCACTTGCATAGTTGATGGTCCCTTAGGAAAGGCAGGCACAGACACTAGGAACATGTAGGGACCAAGCTCCGCCATGCCCCACTGGGTCTCAACAGGCATGGGAATGTGATTGGTAGGGACTGAAGGGAAGACTTAGTATCAGCCAAAAGGGGCTGGTAGGGGTTGGAGGGCACAGATCACCCCAGCCAGAAAGCCTCGGGTCCAGGGAAGGTGTGCAGGTGGGCATTGAGAGGGCAACAGCAGGTGCCACAGGCTTGGAGGGGTGCCCTAGAGCTGAAACCTGAGTCCCTGTGGCTGTGAGGTCTGTGCTGGCCCTTAGGTGCTGTGGACTCACAGGAGGAGGGAAGAGGCAGTGCCGGATCTTGGCAGCAACAGAAGTAAGTTGAACCAGCCCGACCCGAGAAAGGGGGAGCACGCCCAGGAAGGGTCAGGCCTGGTGCCAGAGGACAAGATGAACTTACTCCTCAAAGGGGATGTTTTAGCTCTGATTTGTACTGTTTTTTTCCACAACACTCTCCAGGAAGTAAATGTAGCTCCTTAGAACTAGAGAAGTCAGAGGGCCGTCTCTGGGGCCCCAGGGGGTGGGGCTTGAGCACTGGGGCAGAAAGCTGGCTGGGCTCCTGGGCCAGGCCTTGCCACCCACTTCTGTGAGCTCCTTCAGCCTGTGGAGCAACAGTGACAGGGTGGAACAGGAGACGATGACTGGAGCCCAACCCTTCCCCTTAATGTGATGATGCCCTACCCCAACCCTCATTAGGTTCATGTGTTTGGGGGCCCAGTTCTGCCCTGCCCATATCCTCTCCTGGTAAAGCTGTACCTCCACTATAGAGACAACAGAGTGATGTGTCCCACCATCCTGCCTGGGAGGTCAATGCTTTGAGACACTTACCAGGGAGGGACACAGGAAGGGTGATCGGTGGCCCCCTGGCCCTGGCCCAGCAGTAGGGGCATTGCCTTGTGGACTCTGCTAGCCCACCCCACCCCACCCAGTACCCGCTCCTTCTCTCTTATTGATTGTAAACATATTTATTTCTTTTGAGGTTTTCAATCCTCTGGCAAGAGGCACAGGAGCAGCAGGGCTCCTCTTCATGCTGCCCTGCGTCCCAGCCCATCACACATGCAAGACGGTGCCAGAAGACAAGTCAAGTTGTCTTCAGGAGCAGGCCCAGGAGAGAAGCAGGCCCTGTTCTTTCTCATCCCCACCCCCAACTACCTAGGTCTGGACTGCACCCAGGAAGGCAGGCCCAGCCCAGATCCCCGGATGCCGCCTGCTGTAGTGAGCTCTTCTTGGTGGCTGCCTGCCTTCTCCCTCCCCCCACCCTCTCTGTGTCCCTCCTTCGGAGCTCCCCCAGGATTCTGAGCCCAAGCCGCACACTCAGACCCGACACCAGGCTAAGGCCGCTGCTGCCAGGCCTATCGATGGTGCTGCGTCTCCAGCTAGGTAGCCAGTAAAGCAGGGCAGGCCCAGTATTTCTCTAGTCATGTGCACTGTATGTTCAGAGGATGAGCAAAGGCTTGTCTAGAGAACCACTGTCACAGAAGAAAAGGGCAAGGCAGCCTGCCCCAGCCTCTCCCAGCCTCCGATGTCTCCCAGCCTCCATCCTTTGGCTGTTGGCTGGGCCTGTAATGCCTGAGAGTCTCAATTCTCTGAGGTACATCGACAGTGCTGTTTCCTCTTCAAGAAGCCCTCCTGGCTTGGTGCCAAGCTCGGGGCTGGGCTATGGGTGGCCAGCCAAGGCTGCTACTTCAAGGCCCTGAGGACGGCCTCCAGCTTCATTGCCACAGCCAGGTCACCCTTCACTTTCAGCCGCCCACTCATGTAGGCCCCCAGGGGCCGCAGCTCCCTGCGCAGCAGGGCCCGCAGGTCCTCCTCAGCCATCTCCACCACCACGTCAGGGATGCCATCTGGTACCCCATGTCCCACCCTCCCTCGTCCTGTGGGGAAAAGAAAACAGCATTAGCAGGGTTATAGGTATTGGGATGAGGGACAGGGACGGCAGGTGGGCACTGCTTAACTCCCCTGCTGACCTATTCTGTAAAATCAATCTTATCCCAAATATAAAAAGCCCTCTCTTCCTCTGTTTCAGAATTGCTGAACCATAGGGTTATTGTGTCCTATTAAAAGAAGTAAATAGTAGTGATAAAGAGTTCAGGTTCTAATATCCTGCATTCGAGTTCTATTGGTTATATAGCTCCTTAGAGCCTCAGTTTCCTGATTGGTGACATGGGGATGATGGTAATGCCTAAATCACGGCAGATAATGTACAAAAAGTGCTGTGCACAGTGCCTGGCACACAGTAGGGCCAACACGTGCAGGCTCTTAGTATAAGGAAGCCTGGCCATCTGAGCTGTCCTGCTGATGGTAAGGGCTAAGCCTGGATAATCTTTGTCTGAAAATGGTCCCTGAGCCCCAGACTGTTGTGAGTTCACCCCAAACTGTTCGCAGGAGTAGGAGACAGCCTAAGAAAGGGCCACTGGGGATGGGGACACCTACAAGCAACTTGAGTGGAAAGGAGAAGGCAGGGATGCTGTCGCACCTGAGCTGAGGTCCAGGAAGTAAATGCTCCGGGTGCCACTGGGCAGAACAACATTGAACTGGTAGCAGGCTCCAACCTGGCTGACCAGGGCCTCAGACAGGAAGGGCTGCAGAGCAGTCAGCAGCCCCTCGACCACAGGCTGCTTCAGGCTGGGCCCAGCACTGACAATGGGGGCAGGTGACTCAACTTCACTCACCATCTCCAAGGTGTCTGCTGGGGGAGGGAGACAGAGAGATGAGGGCGCAAAGGTCAATGTGTTGCCAGGTCAGGATGACTATGGCCTCAGCACCTGTCTGTTACAGTGCTCCTTATATCCCTTTCAGGCCTTTGTTCAACTTCCTCCTCTGCTAAGAATCTCCCACCGCCATCCTCAAGGGTTCAACTCTGATCCCCCACCATCAAGCTACTCCAGCTTGGAGCATAAAACTCTCCATCTACCCTCTGGGCTGTTGCCTCTTCCCGTAAGGGCTCCCAAAGGCCTCTACACACTCCCAGCCACCTGGATTCTTCTCACTACCTTAGCTCTGGTCAACTCTAGCATCAGGGCTGCTTGAACAGCTATGCAGGGTGTGCACTGCACAAGGGTGCCTGGTTAAGGGAACAATTGGCCAAGTGTCGCCTATGCTGTGCTCTGCTTGCCAAGCTGACTGCTCTGCTGCAGGGCCCTATACATCCAGAGTAGATGCCTTTTTCTGTCTCTAAGAAAGGTGTTATATGGGCTAGAGAAGCCCTGCCTAGCACCAACCTCCCACAAAACACCCCTCTCCCTACAAAAAGTCTCCATTTCCTCTCTCAGCCCAGGGACATGCAAAGCAGCCTCCTCTCCTCTACCCACCTCCCAGAGCGCCTCACCTGGCCCTGGGGGAAGAGCACCTCCTGCCATTGAGGACATGCCTCCTCCCAGGAAGTGGAGGGCCAGCTGCTGGAGGGTGTCCAGGCTGGACCCAGCTGGGCTGTCCTGGGGTGGCTGGAGCACAGCTTCCACTGCCAGCTCCACACGGTCCACCTCTAGCCCCCAGGCCCTGGTAACATCGTTGATCTCCAGCTGGAGGGGAGTGTGGGGAGAAATGGATGCATTCACACCTTTCCCAAGCACCTCCTTCAGGCAAGCTGATATGACCAGGCAAGGACATGGAGGCAGGTGAGGCACCATGCCTGCCTTTGGAGAGTTCCCAGTCTGGGAACACAGGCAGAGGGCAACTACAATCCAGCTATGATAAGAACCTAGACAGGAGGGAGGTGTGGGCACCCAGGAGAGGGGCCTGGCTGGCCTGAAGGGTCAGGGAGGCCTGGGGCAGAGAGGGAGAAGTGATGTCAGGAAGAGGAGGAATTATTCAGCCAAGGGGCTTATGGGGAAGGAGGAACCTTCCAGGCAATGGGAATAACATGTGCAAATGCCAAGGCAGGAGAACCTGGCATGTACCAGGAATTGCAAGTAACCATAGTTCCACTTAGCTGGGCCCTCCAGTGTGGGCTGAGGGCTACAGAGAGTGAAGAGTGAGAGGCAGGGCTGAGCCTGCTAACTTGGGTTTATTCTCAGGAAACAAGGAGTCTCTGAGAGGAGCTTAAGCAGGGAGGCAACAAGGCAGACCCACTTTTTGGAAAGATCGTCCTGGTTGCTGTGTGGACGCTGGATTGGAAGGGGCGAGGTTGGAGGCAGGGAGACCAGGTAAGATACTATATCAAATGGCAGGTAAGAAATAATGAGGACCTGTATGAGGAAGAAAGAACTCTGGTGGCATAGTGCCTAAGGCATTTGACTGCTAACCACAGGGTTGGCAGTTCAAACCCACTAGCCGCTCCATGGAAGGATGATGAGGCAATCTACTTCCACAAAGATTTACTGCCTTGGAAACCCAACAGGAGTTGCTATGAGTTGGAATCGACTTGATGGCAGTGGGTAGGTATAAGGCAGAGTGGTGACTATGAAGCCAAGATACAAAACTCTGTGAACTACTTTAAGTTATAGCAAGATAGAGAGAAGTGGAACTACTCGGCTTGTTGGCTGCCTGGATGTGGGAGTGGGGGAAAGTAGGGGAAATTACAGAACATCCAGTTTCGGGTTGGCTTCCTGCATGACTGACGAGTAGGGGCACTCCCCCTGGAGAGGATGCCCAGAGGGAGAGACAGAGTCAGGGGAGCGTAGGCAAAGAATCTCATGAATCAAAATTGACTTGATGGCAATGGGTTTGGTGTTTTGGTTTTAGGGGAGCAGTGATGAATTTTTTTTTTTTTTTTAATGAAGCTTGAGGTGTCTGTGGCACAGTCAGCTGTCCAACAGGAAGTTGGATAAATGGTCTAGGGTGTGGGAAAGAGCCAGGGTTGGAGCAGTGTGTGGTGAATAATGAGCATGCAGTGATACCAAAGAGCCTAGGGATGGATGAGTCCTTCCAGGGAAGCCACAGACAAGAGGGCAAGGATGGAAACCTGGGAGTTGATGGGCAGCAGAACATAGAAGGAGTAACTAGGAGTGACCAGGGTGGAGGGAAGAAAAGGAAGCATGTAGAATAATGGATGCCAAGGGAAGCAAGGGACCTTAGAGAGAAGGGTTGGTCCACAGTCAAACACTACCTTGAGGTGACGTAACGAAAGGACTGAGAGGTACCCCTGGGTTGGCTAGAGGGAAGGTGCCATGATGTTGGCTAGAGGTTTCTCAAGGGCCAAGGAAAGTTGGGAATGGAGGGATGGAGGCTTTCCAAAGGACAGAGAGAGGGAGTGAGAACTGGAGGGGACTGGGCAAAGGGAGAACATGTTTCTATGCAGAAATAAGACGGAAAGAGAGAGCAGCCAAGCAAGGGAAAGAACTGAGTCCTGTCCCGAGCATGTGGGGCCCAGGGCACTGCCTGATACAGGATGAGCCTCAGACAGAGGAAGTGGGGTGCTTCTAATGGACACACAAAACAGCACAAAAGCAGATGCATTTGAAGAGGTGCTGGGAGGAAGCTGAAAGAGTTCCTGTCCTAGAGTTTTCTCTCCAGAGGATCAAGATGCAAGGCCTGCCACAGAGTGAAGGAGGCAGGGAAAGGCATGAAAGAAGGCAGTGAAAATAAGAAGCAGCTGGCCTGGAGCAAGTAGGTAAGCAGTTAAGGAGGGTTCCGGTGGTGAGAGGTGGGGAGTCTGCATCCTTTCAGATGAAAAGCAGGGCTTTGGGAGGTGTGCTGGACTTCCTGAGAGTCAGTTTTTATTCCACTCTACCAGGCACTAACTCAGTGCAATGGGCCCTCACTGATGTGAGTTGCATCCTATTGTGGAACTCCCTTCCCCCCAACCGTCTCTCCTGTACCAACCAACCAAAAACCAAACTCACTGCCATCGAGTCGAACTCAACTCATAGCCACCCCTCCTTGGGTTTCTGAGGCAGTATCTCTATGGAAGTAGATTGTTCAACCTTCCTTCTGAGGAATGGCTGGTGGTTCTGAACCACTAACCTTCTGGTTAGTGGTTAAATGCCTTAGGCACTATGCTACCAGAGCTCCTGTACCAAAGCAACATGCAATAAGGTCAGGATCTATTTTCTCTTCCAAAAGGTGAATTAAAATGGAGTGTGGTTTTATGAATAAACATTGTTATCAGCTTGTTATCTGTGTTGCATTGAGCACTGGATTGGGCTGGGATGGGGGTGGGAGTCAGAACAGACTGTGGTCTGTCTCTGGCCTAGTTCTGCCCTTAATCATGGCTCTTAGAGGCAAATCAAGTCATTTCTCTAAGTCTTAGTTTCCTCCCTCCAAAGCAAAGCAGTAACAACTGCCCCCTTGCAGCAAAGATGCGAAATCGAGATACACAGGTGCAGGCAGATGGACTTTTTAAACTATGAAACACATGGAAGAGCGATTGTTACAATCACAGATACTACTTTCTGGGGAATTTTACCTGGCTAGTTATTTGCCAATTAACTTCCTAAAGGGATGAGCATTTACTCCACTCCTCGTCTCATCCTCTAAACCTAACTCCCGTGGGGAGAGCAGAGCCAAGGGGAATATGGGGAAGCTCCTTTCACATTACCCAACCAGACCTGGGAGGATGCACAAAGGAACATGCTGCTGTGTGTGCAGTTACTTCTCCCCCATCTTGTTGCAGAAAGGATTTAAGGTGGCTTATTTTAGTGTAGATAAATTCTCTAATACATGAGAAGAGGCAGGAAAAGGGCGCAAATATATCCAAGCCCCTTTGTTCTGTTCAGAACAAGGAAAACGAAACCGAAAAGAATGTACCCAAGAGGCTGCACTGTGGAGCAGGGAACTTCTGAGGTGATGGGCCCTGCTCTTGTACCCACTTGCCTGCCCTGTGAGTCAGGCCTGGGCAACGGGGAAGGCATGGAGCCTCTGAGGCCCGGTGTTGTCATAGCAATTTCTGGGCTCGGTAGAGCAATGATGGGTAAAACATCAGCAGTCAGAGGCAGGCCCTGGGAATTTCCATCTAGAATACTTCTCCCTCTCAGAGCCCAATGACTTCTCAGGGGCATATTTGCCCAAGATCACCACACCTGGTACCCACTTTCCATTTCTTGACATATAGACCCACCCATTGTTTCACTGGCTCTTCAAAGGATGTCACACTCATTGGACATAGGGTTTGAGGCCCAGAGCAATCTGGTGCTCTGTGTAAAGTGGCCCAGGGAGGAGGGGACACTGGGCTACCTACCAGGAGCTGGTCACTGATCTTGAGTTTCTCCAGCTGGATCTCCCGCAGTGGCCTCTTGAGCAAGGCCTTGGTCATGGCATTCTGGGCTGTCATGCGTGTAGCTGTGTTCAAGTCCTTCACAGTCATCACTGAAAGCACTGGGTCCCAGATGCGGAACTGGACATCGGCCCCCACGGACAACACAGCCCCATCCTTAGAGGCCAGCTGTTGGAGGAGGCCGTGAAAGGAGACAATAAAGGGCCAGGCCAAAAGGCTGGGGCTGCAAGGAGGTCAGGCCTCTGGTACCACAGTCAGACCCACCCGCCTTGCAGCTAGCTCCTCAAAGGCAAAATGACATCCCTGATTTCATGGGGTTAGGTAAGTGGAGCAAGGATGCCTTCTCAGTCTCCATCTTCCATTTTCTGTGAACAGAAAATTTCTCTTCTTCTTCCCCCTCCCAGATAAGCCCAGGGCCTGGTGTTCACAGTACATTGTGCAAGCCCCCATGCCCTCTGCCCAGGGGAGCTGAGAAGCCCCTTACCTTGCAGGGAGGGACACTGAAGGCTCGTGTCCTCAGATCAACCCTCTGAAAGGAGTCAATGAAGGGCAGCAGCAGGACCATGCCAGGCCCCTGGGGGTTGCGGATCCGGCCCAGCCGGAACACGATCATCCGCTCATAGGTGGGCACGATCTGTCCAAGATGGCAAGGGAAAGGGCTGAAAGTGGTGAGCCTACGCTGGCCAATGACCTCTGCCCAGGTTCTTCCCTTACTCTCCCCCCATCACCTTGGTCAGTCAGGCATCCTTACCTGTTTTTAGATGAGAAAACCAAAGCTCAGAGAGGTTAAGTGACTTGCTCAAAAATCACACAGCCACTAAGGAAAATAGCAAGATTTGAATTCAGTTCTGAATGACTCCAAAGCCCATGCTCTCAACCACCACATTGTACTGACTTGATCCTCAGAGAAACTTTTCACCACTGTGGTCTGAACTAGACATGACTCATATTACAAAACTGCCTGCCCTTGGCTTAGTTAGGGGAAGAGGCTGGGCTGCTCTAACAACACCCTTGATCAAAGGCCTTTGTTAGCTTCTGGTCCCTGGAACCTTCAAAAAAGTAGATATGTCCACAGGCCTATAAAGTGAACGTTTACACCAGGTATGTATGCGCCTCAGAGCAATTAACCATGCGAAATCAGAAGGGCAGCATTAGCACATGGAGAGAGCTCAGAGGGCAGGAATGCATAGGAAAGAAGGACACAGGGCAAAGGTAACAACAGGGAGGAACTGAGAAGAAAGCTGCTAAATTATGGGAATTGCAATTAATGTCACGAAACAAAATGTGTTTGAACTGTTAAATGGAAAATTAATTTGCTCTGTAAACTTGCACCCAAATCACAATTAAAAAAAATAAAGCAGGTATGTGCAAATTGATAAATGGAGGTCTAGAGACACAAAGTGACTTTCTCAAGGACACACAGCATCAGTGGCAGTTTTAGGAATAGGATCTAGAGCCATCTAAAGATTCCCTTCCAGACCACACCAAACCAGCTTTCTTGAAAAGCTGACTGTTGCCCAGGTCCAAGCGGCAAAGCCTGCCCTGGCTTCCAGCTTCACTGCAGCTTTCAGGTTGATTTTCAACTTGTTTTAGTTGCCGTGAAGTCTGACTCATGGAGCCTGATGTCTAACAGAACAAAACGCTGGCTGGTCCTATACCATCTTCAAGATCAGTGGTATGTTTGAGTCCACTGTTAACACTTCTATTGTTTATCCTTTTCCTGTCTATACCACCACTTGTTGAAAATGAGGCCTGAATTCCTATTACTCATTACTTGCTGGGCCAAGTTGGTTTCATTTCTAATTTAGCCTGATTCAAAGGTGAGAATATTTGGCAAAGACATCTGTGTGCACCTTCAAGCCAAAGTCCAGCTTCCAGGACTTGGGAGTTTGGAGAGACTCATTCTACCACTCACTGGATGGCTTTGGACAAGTCTGAGCCTGTTTCCTCATCTAGAAGATGTGCATGAGCAATCCTTGCTCAGCCCGTTTCACAGAAGTGAGATAATACATTGTTTAGGGGAAGAGTACAGACGAAAGAGGATTCACTCATCAATGGCAAAACTGTCAGAACGGCCCAAGCACACTGACCCAGCCAGCCTTACCTTCAGGGCAAACCATCCAGAAATGGGGAAGGTAAGCAGCAACAGTAAGAACCCCAGGAAACTGATGAAACCATGGCACAGGCAGGAGGGCCAGCTCTGGGGCACATCTGAGGGGAGAACAGAGCCAGTCAAGGAACGCCAACTCAGTCTGGCAGGACAGCAGGAAGTTGATCAAGTGTATCCTTTGTCCACCTCCCCCTTCAAAGACTCCTTTTCATGGTTCTCTATTAGCATCATGGCCTAGTACCCTCATATCTTTGGGCAGGTGTTAGTTAGGGACTGCCACCTCCTACACATCAAAACGAGCCTGTCATGAGTCCCACTCCCACAAGGCCCTATGCTCTGTTAGGCACCAGCCACTGAATCTGAGTATCCAATCCACATGATGCTCTCCTTGTTGGACAAGGGGTCAGTCCCCTTGTTTGATTTATGGTGCACAGTCATACCTAGCACAGAGCTAGGTTGGACTGAATGTAGGTGGCATAACACACTACTCCTTTGCCATCAGCCCCAGGAGTCCTTTTAAAGATACTATCTTTGCTTAAAGGGATAAAGCATTAACAAAGAGATGCAGGGTGTTAAGGGGTTCTTTTCCAGCTCACTACTCCACACCCATTTAATGCCCTCGTTGTTAGCGGTCAGGCAACCCTGTGCACAACAGAACTAAACACAGCCCAGTCCTAAAGTCTGTTCAAACCTGTTTCACATCACAGTAACATGCAAATCTCCACTGACAGATGGGTGAAGGCTGCATATGAGGTACATTGGACAGAAATTGAACCCAGGTGTCTAGCTTGGAAGGCAAGCATTCTAGCACCAATGCCCTAAGGACTATCAAATGTCTGCTTCACTTCAAGTAACTCAAGCGGGAGCTGGCGAACCAGGAAGATGAGGTTCATCTGAGCCAGAGGTCCTGGACCTTAGAGGAGAACCAAGAGCCCAGGATGAAGTGGAGCTGAGACAGACCCAGACTCTGGGATGAGATTATTTTCTGCTTTCCTCTCCCTCCCAATCCTGACAGGAAACCGAAAGGTGCTTCTGCTTCATCCTTCCAGGAACCCCATGCTCTCTAGGCTCTCCATGCCCCAGGATGCTGTCTCCATTTCCTGCCTGGCTCTCATTCTAGTAGCCCCCACAGAAAAGGAACCCTTGGATAAGGGCAGCTGTCAGTACAGAAGGGCCAGGGTTTGGCTGTTATGCTGAGGAATGTGGGATTTGGCTTGTACTATAAGAGAACCATGGAAGGCTTTGAACGAGGGTCAGAACAGACACAACAGACTGCTGAAGGTCTGCCTTTTTTGGCCTGTGCATTTTCACTAGGAAATAGAAATGTGTCCTCTGGGTGAAGATTTTGCCATTTCTCTGCAGTCAAGTGCCCTTAGGGTGCTGGTGACCTCTACCTAGACTTCGGTTTCTTTCTATACTAACTGGCATCTCGAAACCTCTGCTCAGGCCTAGGGGCTGATAAGGGCTGAGGTAATGGTTATGGCCTTGGAAGATGAGAGAACTGCGCGGGCTCCAAGGCTGTAAGCCCATGGTCCCAGAAGGGGCGGATCAGCACTAGCACCCCAGCTCACGGTCCAGCCCCTCTCGGTCCCTGCTCTTAGGGTGCGAGCACGACAGACCAGCCGGCTCCTGACTGGGCAGGGAATGTTGGCCTGGGGGCGCCGGTCGGTCCCCCCGGACACGCTATGATGGGCAGCCACTCACCGGCCCCCGTCCCCACGCCTCCAGGTTCCGGGGACAAGCAGCCCTTCTGCGAGCTCAGGAAGCCAAAGCTCGACTGCTGGAAGCGGTCAAAGTCCCCCAAGGGCAGCGCCCTGTACCCAGACCTGCCGAGCATGGCGCTTGACAGGAGGAACTGACCAAGACCCGCACAGCACCAAACCTGACCAGCTGGCTGCGCCGCCCCGCCCCCACCGCGGGCTTGGACTCCGGCCGCCACTTCCGGCTTCACCTGCGCTGCCACTAGCGGCGGCCACGGCGCAGGAGCAGGCAGGCCAGATTCCGCTCCTGCCGTCCCACAGCACCCCCTGCCCTCGGAGGACCGAATTGCGATCACGGGGCGGGGGAATTCTGTGCTTCCTGGGGGCTGGTTGGATGGTCTTGTGTTCTTCCCTGCTCCTATTTGACCTTAGAAAAGGAGCAGGAGAGGAAGTTGGGCTTTATAATGTGTTTTTCAAGATTCCAATCGTCTGCAGAATCACAGAAATGCTCTTAATTAGCTTTCTTATAAGGGCAGCTGTCAGTACAGAAGGGCCAGGGTTTGGCTGTTATGCTGAGGAATGTGGGATTTGGCTTGTAATATAAGAGAACCATGGAAGGCTTTGAACGAGGGTCAGAACTGCACACTGGAGTAGGGAAAAGGGGAAAAACAAAACCAAACCTGTTGCTGACTTGTAGACTCCCGCTCCTGGTGAGCCTATGTATTAGACAGGGTTTTCTTGGCTATAATCTTTATAGAAGCAGATCACCAGTGCTGTCTTCTAAGATTCTGCTGGGTGGGTTTGAACAGCCAACTTTTAGGTTAGTAGTCAGTACAAACCATTTTGCACTAGGTGGTGCCCTTATCTAAACTTAGGTTTTCTCCAGGCAAGATTAAAAAACCAACCAAACTCACTGCCATGGAGTAGATTTGACTTATAATGACCCCACCCTTGGGTTTCCAAGCGGTATCTCTACAGAAGTAGATCGCCCAATCTTCCTTGGGAGAAGTGGCTGGTGGGTTTGAACTGCTAGCCTTCTGGTTAGCAGTCAAATGCTTTAGGCACTATGCCACTAGGCAAGATCAGCCTGGCCCTGAACAGATGCTGAATACTTACTTGTTGAATGAAGGTAGAAGTTACTGTGATCCAAGTGGGGGAGAGAGGGCCTGAACTTTTGACAAAAAAAGTGAGAAATGTCCTATGCAGACTTAGGGAGCACAGCAGAGTAAGGAAGGAGGGGATAGCAAAGAGCTATTCAGTAGACAGGCTGTCTAGGGCATCACAGAAGTAAGACTTTCATTCCTGTAGATCCACAAACACCGTACCCCTTGATCCAGGTAACCAGAGGTAACTTGCCTCTCCACTGCTTTCGAAAATCCAAATGCAAACGGTGAGCTTACCCTGAGAAGCCTTAACTCCCAACAGCAGCAACCTGGGAGCAGGTTGTCTTCCAAAGGGAGCAAAGAAATGAGAAAAATTTTTCTTGTCTCAGCCACATGCCTGTCTTCCTTCCCCAGGCACCTCAGCCCCTTAGCCCCTTCCAGAAAACTGTCTGTAGATGGCTGCCCATCATCACTAGCATTTCCTAGTGTGATGCTCAGAGGGTGACCTGGTTGTAGGTACCCTGAGGGTACTGACCAAACTGGAGGGTAGGGAAAATTCCTGAAGATTTTCACAATTTCTAGGCAAGTTAAGTATCTCTCCACTATCCCCCTTTCTATTCCCTACACACTCCCCAGTCTATAAGCTTTGTAAGAGTAATACCCTGTCAGCATCCTTTCTAGTCTTTTCTGAGTTGGTACTGAGCACAAAAATGGGTTCACAGGGGTCAGCATAGTGGTTGGGATGGTTTGAAATTTGAAGTCAGGGGCACTGGCCCAGTAAGGGCCCCTGGAGTTGTGTTCTTCCTCCCCTTACCAGCTGAGGATCTTTCCTGCTTCCCCACTGGCCTAGACCTGTCCTCACCCTCTGCATGCTTGCTCACTGGCTCCCACCACCACTCCACCTGCCTCAGACTCACCAGCCTTTCCAGTCATCAACCACAGCATCATTCTGTCCCCAGTCAGTGCCCTCTCTCCCAGTGTATCTGACTCAGACCATCCTCCGCATTCCACAGCCAGTCCTAGATCAGGCCACCTGCCCCTAGGTTGTCAGAGTGACTGCCCTATCACGCACAGATGTTTGTTCTGTTCCCAGTTCTAATCCCTTCACTGATTCTCTATCACCCACAGAACTGATCTAATCTCCTCAGCTATGATCTTGCCGTAGCCCATTCCTCCAGCCTTGTATCTCACAAGTCCCCTATTTAATGTGAAAATAGACAAAACTAGTTCCCAAACAGGCTCTTCTGTTTCACACCTCAATGCCTTTGGACGTGCTGTTCTCTCTGCTTAAAGTGCCCTCCCAGTGTCAGATTACCCAATAAGCAAGGTAAGCACAAGTTTACTTGTGCTTAATTACTGATCTGTAGTGAACAACTTCACTTTTTTTTTAACCATATCAAAATTTCTGCTAGTAGTTATGTCTGTCATCTGCCTCTCACCTAACCCCATAGCACCTTCCCATAGAATCAAAGCCTCTTTTCAAATTTATAATCCCTGACAGGGATGCAGTACCCAGTAAGTAAGGTAAGCATGGGCTTATTTGTGCTTACTTACTAATCTGTGGTGAACAATTGTGGTGAAATGCATGGGGAATTTTTCACTAAAGGTTAGTAAGTAAGCACAAGTAAGCCCATGCTTACCTTGCTTACTGGGTAATCTGTCCCTGTGTCTTCCCAATCCCTAAATCCCTGGCACATTTTCTGTTCCTTCAAGACCCAGATGAGGGATCTCCTTTCCAGCCAGTCCTAACACTGTGTGCAAGACTGCTCTCAGCCCTACTCATGGGCTAGATCTGGGGTTCTCCAAAAGCAGGAATCCCGTGTGGCTCTTCTCTGTGCCCTGTTAACAGGGAGCATTCCTCCAAAGAGACAAGTTTTCCATTGTTACCTTTTGATCCACTTATAGACAGTACAAACTATTAGATGATCTCCCAAACAGGAAATTTAAAATGATTGGTTATCCTTCACTTAACTGGTAGGAGATAGGCTATCTAAACAGGGCTTTAGCTTGGATTGGTTTATTATGTTTGCATGTCTGCCTTCTATCGGCTAGTTACGTTTTATGTAACTATCTAAATTTTTCCCAGAACTCTTTTTGTCATGAGTTTTTAGTTTCTGGGAAAGGTTTAAAAGTTAAGTTGATTAGGTATAAGCAAACACCTTATGGGATTAGATTTCTTGGTTCAAAGGTTTAGGATCATGGTTTGGTGGTACAGTCCTCAATTGGCCTAACATTGTTTTTAAAGTTTCTGTTCTACCTCCTAGAGTTTTGAGTAGTGCCTGGGGTCTTACAAGCTTGCTAGTGGCCAGCCCCAATACAACAATTGGCCTCTATTTGCCTGGAGCAGTAGAGGAAGAAAAAGACCCAGGTATAAGAGAAGGAACTAGACTGCAGGTCTAATTGCCTCCATGAAATAACTACTTTTAGGTCCTTTGCCATCAGACTAGAAGAACTAGTTGGTGCCTGGCTACCATTACTGATCATTTTGGTCAAGGACTCAATAGACGATCTTGATCAAAAATGGAAAATATGTGAAACAGAAATTCAAATTCTTGTGTAATTCAGATTTACTTGCCTGTTGAGACTGGAGGAACCCCCAGCTCTATTGCTCTCAGAAAAGCTTTAAATCTTGAATGGAAACTATCTCCTGAAGTCATCTTTAAACCAACACTTTAGCTCAATTAGTAAAGAATGCTTGCCTTCAGGATTGGGCTGTTTTCAAGAAACATCTATGAGATCAAACTGATAACAGTAACTCTGAAGCATAGATGAGAAGTTCAGAGGACGGTGAGTCTAAATTAATGCAGGTGAAATAATTGGGGTAGAGATAGGGAGAATGGAGGAGCTCTGGTAGCATAGTACCTAAGGCACTTGACTGCTAACCAGAAGGCTGCAAACCCACCAGCCACTCCTCAGAAGGCCAGTTGGGCAATCTACTTCCGTAGTGATTGATACAGCCTCGGAAACCCAAGGAGGGGTCGCTCTACGGCAAATAACAACAGGGAGAATTGTGACACAATGTGAAGAAAGTAACCAGTGTCACTGAAATGTACATGTAGAAATTGTCGAATGGGTGTATGTTTTGTTGTGCGTACTTCCACCATATATATATATATATATATATATATATATATTTTTTTTTAAGTTAAGTTTAAAGGGAGGACGGGGGTCTGGAGGCGGCATTTTCTTTAGCAGCCCTCAGCTCCCACCTAGAGGCTGGCACAAAGTTGTGCCGGTCTGAGCAGAACGAATGCATCAAAGGCCAGAATGGAGGCAGCTTCTCTCTATCAGTTTTGGTTTCTTCCCTTTACCCCTCGACAAACAGCTCGTCTGCTTCTCCCCTCCCTCTCCCTCCTCCCGACTCTGGGCATTTCTTCAAAATCCATAGACCGCCTCTCCGCCCCTAGAACCTCCCCCAGCCCCTGTCTCACTTCCTCTCGAGAGGCGGGCCCTGAACCCGGCGCCTCTTCTCTGTACTCCACCAATGCCGCTAGCCTTCCGTTCAGTTACTCCTCCCGCCTTCCTAGCTCATAACCGAAAATCGAAACTGCGCTGGGGACCATGCAGCAGGAGCCAGCACCCGTCCGTCCTTCGGGGCCTCATCAGGATTCCACACTGCCCTACATGCCCACTATGTCGCCCCCAGAGAACCCCTCCGAAGACCACCAGTCCAGCCCCAGCCCCACGAAGGTACTCTTGGTTTGGAGATTATGGAGGAGCTGGGGTTTTGTTGGTTTGCTCTCTTGGCGGATGTGGGGGAGGGGAGGGTGTAATGGGGAACCTGGAAAAGTATCTTGAAGAGTATCACAAGCAGGAAATATCAGACCCCGGGGTCCTGACCCTCTTGGCTGGGGCAAAGGAGCAGTAAAGGAGAGTAGAAAGGGGACCAAGATGAGCTGGGGCAGCATCTCTGAGCTGACATTTCTCCATTGAACAGCATCAAGTGCTGAAAGTCAGAGGTTTCTAACACCTTTGTCCCTCACTCCTGCCTCAGCTGAAAGACCACGGAATAGGAGGAGGCGGAGAGTAGCTTTTTGGCACCTGGAGGCAGGGGGCACGTCCCAGATGTGGAAAACCAAAACCCAAAGTTACCAAATCTTAGATGGGAAATTGTGGCCCAGAAAGAAATATCTTGGCCTCATAGCTCAAGTTGTGTCTCTTCCAGGAAGATTTCCAGAGCCTTGACTTGGAACACCCTCGTTGCCCCGCCAACAGAAGGGGTATGTTAGGTCCTCCTCCAGAACAGGCCTTAGCCTGTTCCTGAACAACAACAATCTCCCCTCCCCCCTCTTGCTTGTTCTCTCAGGCTCTTTGGTCTCTTCATGAAAGCATAGATAACACTGTATTGTAGTAACTTTTAATTATAACTAAGACTAATATTCTGAACAATACTTGGTAACATCTTGTAAGAGCTTCTCACATGCTAGGTACTGTGATAAGCACTTTATACTAGGTTTACACTTAGGTACTTAGTTGTGCCTACCTTCCACACTGGGTTCCTTGAAGGTAGGAATATGTCCTATTCAACCTGTATCTCAGTGTGTCTAATGGACAAGAGGTAGGTGATGAATTGTGCTGCCATAGCAGGAAGGCCTGAGTAAGTGGGGACTGGGGTGCTGTTAAGCCAGGGTTTTGCATCATCCAGTGACTGACCGGATGGAATGAAATATGAGGTTCCAGGAGCCCTGGATGGAAGGAGCCTCCAACCCACAGGGGTGGGTGGCCAGTAGGTGAGGATGCCCTGTACTTCTCCAGACTTCATGCCTTTCTTTGGTTCCCCAGCAAACCGTGGAGGAGGAATTCCAGTTCCTGTGCTGCCAGAGTTGCAAGGTTGAAGCCAAGTGCCCTAAGTTGCTGCCTTGTTTGCATACACTGTGCTCGGGATGTCTGCAGGCATCGGGCGCACAGTGTCCCATATGCCAGGCGTCCTGGTCCCCGGGAGCTAATATACAGGCCCTGGATAACATCTTCTTCGAGAGTCTACAGCGGCGTCTGTTGATGTATCAGCAGGTCGTGGGCGTCCATGCAGCTTGCACACGTTGCAAAGAACTCGCTGACTTCTGGTGCTTTGAGTGTGAGCAGCTACTCTGCAAAAAGTGCTTTGACGCTCACCAGTGGTTTGTTAAGCATGAGGCCCGACCTCTGGCAGATTTCTGCAACCAATCGGTGGAAGAGTTCCTAGAGCGCACACGCAAATCCAACAACATCTTCTGCTCCAACTCCAAGCATCATACCCCTGAGCTGACTAGGTGAGCCGGCCCCCAGAGGAGTGGGGGGAGCAGAGACCCAAAGACGTCACACAGGTGTAGTTAAGGAGCTTCTATGGCTTTAATAGATCCCCTGGTGGCACAGTGGTTAAGTGTTCAGTTGCTGAAGGTCGGTGGTTTGAACCTGCCAGCAGTTCCTTTGGAGAAAAGACCTGCTGATACGCTCCCCGAAAGATTACAGCCTAGGAAGCCCTATGGAGGAATTCTACTCTGTCCTGTAGGGTCACTATGAGTCTGAATTGACTCAAGGCACACAATAGCAACAAGGCCTTAACTTGAAGTGTAGCTGTGGATCAGCAGCATCTATAGAAAACAAAAATCAAACCCACTGCCATCGAGTAGATTCCAACTCATAGTGACCCACATTGGGTTTCTGAGGCAGTAAATCTTTACAGAAGTAGATTGCCCCATCTTCCTTCTGTGGAGTGGCTGGTTTGAACTGGCAGCCTTCTGTTAGCAGTCAAATGCCTAAGGCACTACGCCACCAGAGCTCCTTAGCATCTATAGAGATGACTGTAATTTACTCTGCCAAACCCCACTTTGGTGAATACTGTTAGTTTCAATTCCTTTTGATTAGAAATAATGCTGCAGCAGTCATCTATGCACTTATATCTGGTAATTTCTTTAGGATAAAAATTTAAAAAGTGCCATTGCTGTAAAATTGAACTTTTACATTTTGTTACCAAAATGTTAACCAAACTACCCATTCGGAAGTCTTACAGTAGAGTTTTTCAACTGCAGTGTATTCAACTCAGTGTATCTGGATTCTGGGGTGAGATGCAAATAGTTTCTGAAAAGTCAAAACTAACACCTGGCAGAGCTGTATGAGAATGCTGGTATGAAACAAAAAAAAAAAGATCCAGATATAGTATTTTTTTTAAGCAGCAAAAAATTTTAACTCAAGTCTTCTGATAGATAATACATTTTATGGTTCAAAAAATTGCAAAAAAAAATTTAGAAAAATAGAGATGGAGCAAAATCCCCACCCTTGCCCCCAGCTGTCTGATTCCTACCACTCTTTTCAAATGACTGGTAAACCATTGTTTCTAGTTTTGAATGTTCAATATTTCCAGAGTTTTTTGTGCATATCTGAGCAGATGGGAGTATATAGTCTTATAAGGTCTTAATTCCCCCCGCCCCAAAAAAGGAGCTCTGGTGGCACTGTGGTTAAAGCATTTTTGCCTGGTAACCAAGAGGTCAGCAGTTTGAACCCAGCAGCTCAGTGGGAGAAAGATGAGGGAGTCAGCTTCCTTAAAGATTTACATCCCTGGAATCCCTATGGAGGAGTTCTTTGTCTTAAAGGGTTGTTATGAGTTGGAATTGACTCAGTAGCAGCGGGTTTTTTGGTTTAAAACCAAAAAAGTAGCATAGCTACGTCAACTTTTGTGTCATAGGACAAAAGTTTTTGCTTATGTAAGATTCCTGTGGGTTGGGATCCTCTTGCAAAGAGATTGTATTCGCGGGCCACCCCAAAACAAAACAAAACCCCATTGCCATCGATTTGATTCCAACTCATAGCGACCCCCATTGGGTTTCCCAGGTGGTTAATCTCTGCAGATGTAGATTGCCCAGTCTTCCTTCCGCAGAGTGGCTAGTGGCTTTGAACCACCAACCTTCGGTTAGCAGTCAAGTGCCTTAGCCACTGTACCACCAGAACTTCTTTGGGCCATCCTGGACATACTTAAAACTACATACCTGCTAAACAGTGTGGTTGGTTTCCTGCTTGAGGTAAACTGCCTGCATTACCTCTTTGAGGGTCTGAGGGGATCAAGTCCTCCTAGGAAAACATGGGAGATTATTGTTTTAATTTGCGTTTCTTTGCTTATTGTTAAGGTTGAGTAGCTTTTCATATGCTTTTTGCCCATTTGTGTTTCTTCATTTGTGAATTGTCTATTTAGGCCTTTTGCACTTTTTTTTTTTTTAAGGACTTAATCTCTTTTAATTTGTAAGAGCATATTGTAGTGCAGATATTTTCCCTGTGTTGACCTTTGTCATTTCACTCATCTGGTGTGTAAAATCATTTTTATGTAGTCCGATCCATCAGCCTCTTCCTTTTCGGTCTCTGACTTAGGTGCAGGTTCAGATTTCACTGTGTCAACCATGACTGAACCAGGAAGAACTAGTTCGAAGTCTTGCCTTGATGCATCCTAGGAAAGCTTTCACGCTATGCCAATATTAAAAATATTTTCTTACCTTCTAATCTGATTATTTCTTGGTTTCATTTTATAAGTCAACCTTTAATTCATATGGAATTTCTTTTTCTTTGTGGTATAAGGTAGGAATGTTAACTTTTTCTTTCCAAGTGGAAAGCCAGTTCTCTCAACGTTATTTATTCGATAGCCTGCTCAGCTTGTTTATCTGAAATGCTCTTTTTTCCCATGTACTAAATGCTCTAGTGTCTAGTGGTGCAGTGGTTAAGGCATTTGGCTGCTAACCAAAAGGTTGCTGGTTTGAACCTATCAGTCCCTCTGTGGAAGAAAGATGGGGCAGTCTGCTTCCGTAAAGATTTGTAGCTTTGGAAACCCAATGAGGAATCTCTATGAATTGGAATCAACTTGATGGCAGTGAGGGGAAATGCTCATGTCCTCATGAGTGTATTTCTTTTTTTTCCCCTCCACTCCTTCCCTTTGTTTTTCCTTTCCATCCTCTCCCACCTTCCTAGCTCTATCCCTGGGCAAATGTTGTCCTCTTGATCTCATATGCTTGGTTGTTTTAATGAGGACACACTTTCCTGATACTACTGTTCACCTGATATGTCTGCAAATCGTCTGGCTGCCAGTTGAGTCACGGGGGTTAAGTTCAGTTCCTAGCTTGACGGGTGTCTAAGGGCCATCATATCAGAGGTTCTACCATTCTTCATCAGACCAGTAAGCCTGGTGTTTTTTATGATTTTGAGTTTTGTTCCACATTTCCCACCACTCTATCTGGGACCTTTTGTTGTGATCCCTTTCAGCGTGGTCAGTAGTGGTAGCTGGGCACCATCTAGTTCTTTTGATCTCAGGGTTGTGGAGGCTCAAGTTCATGTGCACCATCAGTCCTTTGGACTAATTGCTTCCTGTGTTTTTGATTTCCCTCACTCTTCTTTGCTCTGGATGGGGAGAGACCAATAGTTGCACCTTCGATGAACACTCACAAGCTTTCAAGACCCCAGTCATTACTCACCAAAGTAGGATGATGTAGAATACTGTCTTTGTGGGCTGTGTTATGCCAGTTGACCACAGTGTCCCCCGGGAGTGTGGACACAGCAACTCATTCCCTCAAGGGTCATGGATGTATTTCTGAATTTATTCCATGCTAATGATCTGATTCTATTGTCATAAGCTGCCTTATGGCAATGGTTGATGGTGACCTTATGGATCAATGGTATGTTTGAGTTCATTGTTGCAGCTGTTTTGTCAATTCATGTCATGAAGATTTTCCTTGGCCCTGTAATTTACCAAGGAGTCCTTAAGTGGGACAGTTAAGTGTTGACACCATTCGAACCCACTCAGAGGTACCTTGGAAAGAAAGGCTGGGCAGTCTGCTTCTGAAAAGTCACAGCCATGAAAACCCTGTGCAGTGCTGAAAAGACCAGAGCTTGAGTCAGGTTCCTCTTAGTCATCAAAGTAATATTTTTGCTCTGTAAAACTTTAAAGAGGTCTTTTGCAGATTTGCCCAATGGAATATGTCATTTGACTACTGTTTCCATGAACGTTGATTGATGACCTAAGTAGAATGAAATGATTGCCAGCTTCAATTTCTTCTAATGACTGGATGATTCCTTCATGAGTCCTTATTACTTACTGTAAGAATTTCTGTAGCTTTATATATGACAAGGCAAATTCCTATTCTTTCTTCTTCAAAAATTAATTTTGCTTTTTTTGCTCTTAAAATTTTTAGTTTCAAAACTTAGATGTTGATTGGAATTTTAATTGGAATTTTGGATGAAATTGCATTGAATCTGGTGAGAATTCATCTTATCTGTTGTTATGTCTTTCAGGTCTTACAGCTTTATTTACATAGTATAGGCTGCAGATCTGATGGTGTAACATTCGCTAGGACTAATTGTTTCCATGAATTTTGGTTTTCTTCATTCTTCTTTGCTCTGGATGAGGAGAGACTCATCGTTGCATCTAGATGGCAGCTTGCTAGCTTTTAAGATCCCAGTCACTACTTGCCAAAGTAGGAGGTGGAACAGTGGTTTGTATAGTATGTTATGTCAGTTGAGCTTGATGTCCCCTGTGACTATGGTCCTAAGCCCACAGGTTCAACTACTCAGTCCCTCTGGGTAGCTGGCTGTGACCAAGCAATGACCACAACCTTGCTCCTTGTCAGCTCTGCTATATACCTGGGAATTCTGATAATTCACATAAACTTATAGGACCATTGTCTGCCAACCCTATATATGTTCTTGGATACACTCCTCATTTCATAGACATACCTAATCGTTCAGCCTGTCCACCCATCTATCCACCCATATACCCATGGTAACCTTCACTGACAATGCAGTACTGTATGTACAAAAGGGTTCATATTTGTTGTCTGT
>NW_006921820.1:4158106-4177206 GCF_000298275.1 Orycteropus afer afer | reverse complement strand
GCTCAGGGGGCCAGGATTATCTTCTGTGTCTGTGTTAATTGGTTTCTCTTTTCTTTGTTGAAGAGGGTCTGTGCAGTCTTTCTGCCTAGTCCGCCATCTTACTGGAACTCCACATTACCTCTTTTTATAGCATGGTTTCATTGGCCAGAATTAGCAGAACAATATTGACTAATAGTACTTTAAAAAGGCGACCTTGACATATTCCAGTATTTGATGAGAAAGTTTCTTATGTTTTTTTGTTAAGTGTGATGTCTATTGTTGACTCCTTTAGGTTTTTTTTTTTAATAAATCACATTAAAAAATTCCATTCCTGGTTTACTAAGAGTGTTGTTGTTATTTTGTTTTATTTTTAACTCAGGATTCAGTGTCCTTCAGACTCTGTGAAGGTGTCCTTTTACCTTTCAATATGATGAAGTATATCAATAAGTTTCTTAATGTTGAACCTTTTGAATTCCCAGGAGGAAAACCCCTATATGATCATAATATACTATTTTAAATTCACGGCTAGATTCCATTTAGTATTATTTTTATTTAGTTTATTATCTATATTCATAAATGATTGATGTTATATGTATGTATGTAATTTCTTTGTCAGGTTTTCTTATCCTTTTTGTGCTGATCTTTTATAATAAATTTGTAAGCTTTCCTTCTTTTTTGAACATGGTCAATATAAATTGCTTAGCATAGTGCTCTGTTGTAATTGTTGAGTGTCATCAAGTCAGTTCTCACTTAGCGACCATATATGACAGGATGGAACTGCCCCATAGGGTTTCCTAGGCTATAATCTTTGCAAGAGCATTATCTCCAGGTCTTTTCTTTTTCATAGCCACTAGTGGGTTCAAAGTGCTGATTTTTTGGTTAGTAGCCCATTGCTTAACTGTTACACAACCTCCTTTTGCCTGGCGTATTTTAAATAGACAATAAATGTTAAAATTCTATTACTGTAATTCCTCTGTTCTAGAATAGTTTAAAGAACATAAGAAATTCTATTCCATTTGGACTTAAAGAAGCTGCTTAAAAATCCATCTGGTAGGGGTACCTTTTATGAAGAATAGAGTTTTGAGAATCTTCCATTTTTTTCTATGGTGCAAAAAGGGCATGGGGGTGAGGTCCTCTGACCTCTAATTTCAGAATTACCTTCAGCAGTATCCTGCCAAAGCTTATTATCTCTATGAAGCAGAGGTCAGGCAAGCTGCCACCCTCCAACCATTTTCCCAGTTCTGATACCAACCGTCCCTCCCACAGTCCTCTTTACTTCTCTGCTGAGCTCGATAATTCAACGCGGTGGCCACACAGAATTCACGACAATACTTGTGATTATGAGGTTTATTAGGGAAGTAACAGGTTGCTTACTGTATAGGCATTCAGGTTCAGGAATGCTTAGGATACAATTCTTGGATCAGGACAGCCTTCCCTCAGCCATGTCTGTAGGCACATCTCAGTTTTACCCCTGGCCTCCTGGTATAGCCTCTACCCTACTCCAGCAAGTGTTACAGAGCTCTTTAGCTCTGCCAGTAGGTGCACCCCCCTCTGCCAATGAGCCTCCTGCCCAAAGGCACTCAGCTTTCTCGCTCTGTAGGCCAGCAAGCCCGCTGCTTGCCATTCTCTTGGTTCTGCTGCCTCTGCTGCTGCTACCGTCTCTCTCTGCCACCATCTTTCTCTGCCATTGTCTCGTGCAGGGATCTGGGGTCAAATGATGCACTCTACCCCTGGCTCTTCTCTGTCTTGATGCCTTTTCCTCCTCTGGAATGGCTCATTTTAAGCCTAGCGAGATGGCAAAACTAACCAACCCTTGTGTTAAGTTCTATACACTTTATTTGCATAATCCCACTGCCACAAGAGTGCTGTGTATCTTATTTACATTATTAGCAAGCTGTCCAATCCTTCTGTTGGGCCATAAGCACCTTATTTGCATAGTTCCACCTAGTCATCTGGTGGGAGTCACAAAGACTATGGCTCGAAGAACCATACCTAGTAACTCACTCCACCATATGGTACTGGTCTATTTTGGATCTTTAGTCAGATATTCTGGAAATTTTCCAGTTTGTCTAGAGTTAGCTTTCTTAATCTTAAAAAAAACTTCTCAATACCTGTAATTATATCTCCTTTCTTATGTCTGAGCCCTGGTTGCACAATAATTAAACATTCAACAGTTTGAACCAGCTGCTTGTAGGGAGGAAGACGTGGTAGTTGGCTTCTGTAAAGATTATAGCCTTGGAAACCCCGTATGGCAGTTTTCCCTGTCCTGTAGTATCACTGTGAGTTGGAATCAACTTGATGGATGGCAGCTCACTCTTGTGGTGGGACTGTTCAAATAAGGTGTATGAAACTGTAATGGTTATTAAGCTTCATTATGCAAAAATAGAAGGTAACCATATCAGAATCAACTAGATGGAAGTGGGTTTGTTTTGTTTTTTTTTAATTTTTTATGTATCATATTGTGTATATGTGTTTGGGAGTCCATGGGTGGTACAAACAGTTAATGTGCTCAGCTGGTAACTGAAAGGTTGAGATTCACATTCAGCTAGAGGTGCCTCAGAAGAGAGGCCTGGCAATCTATGTAGGTCCAGAAAATCAGCCATTGAAAGTTCTATGGAGCACAGTTATAGTTCCATTCTGACATACACGGGATCACCATGATTAAGCGTCCACTGAGTGGCAACTGCTTACATGTGTGTTTATCTTAGTGGTTTTTTTCAAAGAACCAGTTCTTAGTTTTTCCTTAGATTGCTTACTGACATTAATGTTTTTCTTCTTCCTAATTAATCATTTTGTTTTTGTCATATTATTTCTTCTTCTTTTTTTAAAAAAAATCTAGCTTCTTGAATTGAACATTTAATTTAACTGATGATATTTATTTTTTAATAATAACAAAATTTAAAGATTTGAGTTCTCTTCTGAGGTGGCTTTGGCTGTATCCTGTAAGTTTGATAAGGAGTATTCTCATAGTCATTTCTCAAATATCTATCATTTCAGTTTTGATTTTCTCTTTAGTGGAAGAGTTTTACAGAAGAACTTCTAAATTTTTCAAGTGGTTTGTGCTGCTTGGTTTCTATAATTATGTTAATTTCTACAGTATGATCAGTTAATACATTCTGTAAGAGTTCTATATCTGGGCCTATATTGAGATTTTCTTTGGAGCTTTGGTCTCAAAAAAAAAAAAAAAAAATGTGTATACTTTGCAAGGTACCCAGTTATTTTTATACACACACTTCTCACTTATTGACATGATTAGGTTCCAGAGATCAGGTCATTATGCAGAAATGGAGGATGACCATATCACATCACAAAATGGAGGGTGATTATATCATTGTGTATCTGCCAAACCACTGAGAATTATGGCTCAGCACAGCTGACACATAACCTTAAGCATCACAGCCAGTGTTACTCTCACCATGCCCCTCTGCTTTTCTGACTGCCACATGTACATTGTTTATGCACAAGACAGTTGGATAGTAGATTTGTACTATGTTGTAAATGTGAAATGTTGGATAACAAGATAGTTGATAAGTGAAAGGTGTGTGTTGTGTGTATGTATGTATATATATATAGAGAGATATATATACATGAATATGTATATGTATATACATGTATACGTATCTTGTTTCTACTCTTAAAATCCCAAAGGCAGGAAAAGGAAGGAAAAGCCGGGATGACAAGGTGGCAGGATCTAGGTAAGGGGAGGGAGACAGCCCCCATCCAAAAGGCGGGAAAAGTCGGGGATGACAAGATGGCAGGATACAGGTAAGGGGAAGGCGGAGAGGTTTTGAACAACTAAGGAAGATGGACTTGTCTGTCAGTTTGCCATACAGTGGTGGTTTGGTTTTTGCAATGAGGCTAGAGACTGTGCCACTGGTGTTTCAAATGCCAGCAGGGTTGCACATGGTGCACAGGTTTCAACGCAGCTTACAGACTGAGACAGACTAGGAAGAAAGAAGAGGCCATCCACTTCTCACAGAATTGGCCAGGGAAAACCGTATTAATAGCAGAGAAACACTGTCTGATATATTACTGGTCAACTTTATGAATAGCCCAGAAACATTGTCCAATACAGTGCAGAAAGATGAGCCCCTTAAGTCAGAAGGCACTCAAAATGCAGCTGGGAAAGAGCTGCCCCATCAGAATAGAACCAGCCTTAATGATACGGATAAAGCAAAGCTTTCAGGACCTCCATGTGCTGATGTGACACGACTCAAATTGAGGAGAAACTTCTACAAATATCCATTAATAATTGTAACATGGAATGTATGAAGTATGAATCTAGGAAAATTGGAAGTTGTCAGAAACGAAATAGGACACATAAAGATTGTGAGGTGAAATGGACCGGATTTGGCTGTTCTGACTCAGACAACCATATGATCTACTGTGCCGGGATCAACAATTTGAAGAGGAATGATGTGGCATTAATCATCACAAAGGATATTTCAACATCTGTCCTGAAGTACAGTGCTATCACTGATAGAATAATATCCATATGCCTACAAGGAAGACTACCGTTACTCAAATTTATGCAACAACCAGCAAAGCCAGAGATGAGGAGGTTGAAGATTTTTACCAACTTCTGCAGTCTGAAATTGACAGAACATGCAACCAAGATGTGTTAATATCACTGGTGACTGGAACGCAAAAGTTAGAAACAAAGCAGAATCATCAGTAGTTGGAAAATTTGGCCTTGGTGACAGAAATAATGCTGGAGATCGCATGATAGAATTTTGCAAGACTTATTCATTGCAAATACCTTTTTTCAACAACACAAATGGTGGTTATACACGTGGACTTCACCAGATGGAGTATATAGGAATCAGATTGACTACATCTGTGGCAAGAGGGGATGGAAAATCTCAGTCAAAACAAGGCCAAAACAAGGCCAGGAGCTGAATGTGGAACAGGCCATCAACTGCTCATATGCAAGTTCAACTTGAAGTTAAAGACAATTAAAACAAGTCCATGAGAGCCAAAATATGATCTAGAATATATCCCTCCTGAATTTAGAGACCATCTAAAGAATAGATTTGATGCATTGAACACCAGTGACCGAAAACCAGAAGAGTTGTGGGATGACATAAAGAACATCATCCATGAAGAAAGCAAGAGGTCATTAAGAAGACAAGAAAGAAAGAAAAGACCAAGATGAATGTCAGAAGAGACTCTGAAACTTGCCCTTGAGTGGAGAGTAGCTACAGCATATGGAAGAAATGACCAGAGAAAAGAGCTGAACAGAAAATTCCAAAAAGCAGCTCAAGCAGACAAAGCCACTTACTATAATGAAATGTGCAAAGGCTTGGAGTTAGAAAACCAAAAGGGAAGAACACACTTAGCATTTCTCAAGCTGAAAGAACTAAAGAAAAAATATAAGCCTCAAGTTGCAATATTGAAAGATTCTATGGGCAAAATATTGAATGATGCAGGAAGCATCAAAAGAAGATGGAAGGAATACACAGAGTCACTGTACCAAAAAGAACTGGTCGATCTTCATCCATTTCAGGAGGTGGCATGGTATTGAAGGAAGAAGTCCAAGCTGCACTGAAGGAGTTGGCAAAGAACAAAGCTCCAGGAATTGACGGAATACCCATTTAGATGTTTCAACAAGTGGATGCCATGCTAGAAGCACTCACTCAACTGTGCCAAGAGATTTGGAAGACAGCTACTTGGCCAACTGACTGGAAGAGATCCATATTTGTACCCATTCCAAAGAAAAGTGATCCCACAGAATGTGGAAATTATTGAACAATATCATTAATATTACATGCAAGTAAAATTTTACTGAAGATAATTAAAAAACAGTTGCAGCAGTATATTGACAGAGAACTTCCAGAAATGCAAGCTAGATTCAGAAGATGTTGTAGCACAAGGGATATCCTTGCTCATGTCAGAAGGATCTTGGCTCAAAGCAAAGAATACCAGAAAGATCTTTACTTGTGTTTTATTGACTGTACAAAAGCATTCGATTGTGTGGATCATAACAAATTATGGGTAACATTGAGAAGAATGGGAATTCCAGAATATTTAATTGTACTCATGAGGAACCTATACATAGGCCAGGAGGCTGTCATTTGGACAGAACAAGGGGACACTGCATGGTTTAAAATCAAGAAGGGAGTGCATCAGTGTTATGTTCTTTCACCATACTTATTCATTCTGTATGCTGAGCAAATAATCCAAGAAGCTGGACTATATGAAGAAGAACGTGGCGTCAGGATTGGAGGAAGAATCATTAGCAACCTGCAATATGCTGACGACACAACTTTGCTTGCTGAAAGTGAAGATGACTTGAAGCACTTAACTGATGAAAATTGAAGAATACAGTCTGCAGTATGGATTACATCTCAACATAAAGAAAACAAAAATCCTCACAACTAGACCTATTAGCAGCATCCTGATAAATGGAGAAAAGATTGAAGTTTTCATAGAGTTCACATTGCTTGGTTCTACAGTGGACACCAGTGGAAGCAGCAGTCAGGACATCAAACAACATTTAGCACTGGGTAAATCAACTGCAAAGGACCTCTTTCAAGTGCTAAGTAGCAAAGATGTCTCCTTGAGGACTAAGGTGCGCCTGACATAAGCCATGGTATTTTTAATCACCTCGTATGCATATGAGAGCTGGACAATGACTAAGGAAGACTGAAGAAGAGCCAACGCTTTTGAGTTGTGGTGCTGGATGCTGAAAGTACCATGGACTGCTAAAAAAACTAACAAATTTGTCCTGGAGGAAGTGCAGTCGGAATGCTCCTTGGAAGCGAGAATGGCCAGACATCGTCTCACCTACTTTCGTCATGTTGTCAGAAGATTCCGTACCCTGGAGAAGGATGTCATGCTTGCTAAGGTGGAGGGTTGATGAAAGAGGGGAAGGCTCTCAACAAGATGGATTGACACAGTGGCTATGGCGATGGGCTCAAGTATAGCAAGGGTTTTGCCGCTGGTGCAGGATCAGGCAGTGTTTCGTTCTGCTGTGCACTGGGTCGCTATGAGTCGGAGACTACTCAGCAGCACCTAACAGCAACTCTTAAAATGGTTATCTTTAAATTTTTAACAAACCTATGTTTATGTGTTATGAAGGGTAGAATAATAACTATTCTTTCAGATGAAACAAAACCTTTAGCACACTTTTTCTTGTCCTCTTCCTTTCCCTTCTCACTTTCAGATTTAGTTGAAATAATGTAGAATTTTAGTTCCAGTTTATTACCAGTTTTTTATCCCTTTTATATTTTAAACATCCTTTCTTAGTGGTTATTAAGCTTCATTATCACATTACAACCAACTTGTTAGTCATACCTTTAGACTTCAACTAGTTTCACAATAATTTTTTCTGTAACACATCTTCCTCTTTCTTGAATTATTTAATATGGTTAATTTCCCAGTTGGTTGGAATACTTAATCAAGTTTTTTTTTTTCAGAAAGAGTATGCTTTCTGAGTCCTTACATGTCTAAATGTGAATGTCCTTCTTTTGCTGACACATATAAAGGAAAGTTTAGCTAGGTGTAGAATCTGGGGTCACAAGCATTTCCTCCTAGACTATGTAAACTTTGCTTCATAAATTTCTGGGTTCTAATGTTGCAGATCAGAAATCTCATTATTGTCTAGTAACAGGGTAATCTGTTTGATTTTCTTTGATCAAGTTTTTTATATGATTTTCTCTTTGTATTTGGACATGATTGATCAGTTATATATAGATATAGATCTTTTTTGTTACCCCTTAGTAATCCTCCATAAGCATTGTTGATCTAAAAACTTGAATCTTTCTTCAGTTCAGGGAAATTGTCTTCTACTTTTTTATATATATATTGATTTCCTTTCATTTTCTTATTTTTTTTCTTTCTGCAACTATTGTTATATGGATATTAGAACTCCAAATCCATCTTTTACCTTTTTCTCATTAATTCTGTTGCTTTGCTTTTTATTCTGCCAGATTCCCAGAGAATTTGTTGAATTGATTTTCTAACTCACTAACTCATTTCTTTATCAGACACCATTCTGCTATTCACTGCCTATGTTGAGTTTCCACCTCTACCCAGCAATCATGTTTTTAAAATTTCCATAAAACCATAGTCCTACAATTTCCAGAACATTGAATATTCTCGGCTTGCTCCTTTTTCATGCCACCTTACTCTTGCTTTACCACTGAATGTCTTGCAGAATAATGCAGTGGGAATGAGACCCCATGGGGGCTCTATTAGAGATCCACTGGTGGATTTTAAGGCAAGGCAAGGAGTAAGATGATCTGATCCTTCCTCTGCTCTGTGGTACTTTGACTGACCCGGGCATGTTTGCGAACAAGAAGACTGGTATTTGTTCCTTTGGCTACATACTTACTTATATTTAGCCTGTTTTACTAAGAAGTTGAGGTGCTTTATACCATACTGTTAGTACATACAGAAACTGAAGCAAAGAATTTGGACTAAGGAAAAGGAAGCCCCATTTGGAGACTGAGGCTGTAGACCAGGTAGGGGTGAGACCTGCAAGAACAAAGAGATGATAGGGTTAAGGCAGGCCAGAGGCTCACACTGCCATGGCCTGCCTGGCCTGGGGACCAAGGTAGCTGTAGCCTGTCCATCATGTGTGCCCTAGAGTACTGGGAAGTGTCTTCTCCCTAAGAGTGATGTGAGTCTAGGACCACAGGTGGAGCTGAGACCTACGTCTAGGTGTCAGATCCTAAAGCTTGTGGGATGGTGTGGGGGAATTAATCCTGTGCCATCAAAGTCTGTAACTGGAAAGAGCTTAAATTATAGTTGGGTGAGGAAAACAAAAGACATATTAATCAAGTTTAAGAAGTATGATGAAATCATAAGCTGGGAAAATAGTTCTCAAGACTAGAAATCTGGAATGATTGGCACCAGGTTGAGGAGAGGCAGGGCAGTGACAAAGATGGTGGCAAGGCAGGGAGGGCTGCAGTCTGAAAAGGGAAAGAGAAGGTCAAGGACCTTAATGGGGTCATGTTGGGCCTGGACTAGGGGGAGGTAAGCCAGATGCCTGAGTGCAAACCTTAAGGAGGCACTCACATGCGTTTACAGCAACTGAGAATGGCTGCCTCCTTAAAGTTTGCCCTTGGGATGTCTAACTTGCCTCTCCTTGGGCCTTGGTTCTTCCTGGTACCCTCAATGATGCTGTCATTAAATCATATTTTACTGGGATTAAGTATCTCATTGAGGATTGATTTCTGGCCCCAATGAGAAGAAAGGATGCTGCCAGGAATTGGGGCAACATGCTTGAGGGGACAAAGTCATATGACCCATTTTCAATTTTTTCTGTGTAACCACCTAGAGCAGTTAGTTTCAGAGGCAAGAGAACCTACTTTTCCTTTCATGGAGAGATAGTTGAATATATAGATGAAAGGGATGTTTTCCTCCTGCACCTTTTGAGATTTTAAAGAAAGAAGCAAGGAATTTAAAGTAATTCAGGCCACAATCAGAGTAGCTTAAGGCTGAGTCACATACTCATTCAAAGTTCATGGCCTGAGAACAGGAAATGTTTAGCTCCCTAAAGGGAATGCCCATTTCTGTAGTGGTAAGAGAAAAAAGAGGAATGTATCCTTACTATGTCTTATCTAGCAGCCACTCCAAGTGAAAGCAGAGAAAATCTTCCAGCTGTATAGAATGTAGTGGGGTGGAAACCAAAGTGTAGCAGACAGGCCTAAACCAAGCCTCAGTGAAGCACCTGACCCTTCGATACCTGGGCAGCCCCTTTCCAACAGGAAGCTCTCCTTTTTCCACTCTGATTAAACAATGGGCTGTTTTGGTTGGATTTGCTCTTTCTGCTTTTTGAAATGGTGTCCTGTGCCATTTTCTTAATTCCTACATCTTCCCTTGAAGTTGTTGAGGAAAAGCCAAATGCCCCTATTGTACAGATGAGGCAAGAGACCAGAGAGTTAATGGGAGCTACTTCAATTAGGAGAGTTTATTGGAACCAAGACTAGAATAGGATGCAGTTTCTTGACTGCAGATAGGTGCACCATTCCTGGTACTGCGGCCTCTGCACTCAGGTCGTCAACTAATATCTGGGCTGGGTTGCAAAAAAGGATCCTGCAAGGTGATTATTTGGAACTCAGAGTGCACTTTCCCTTCAGATTATATTTTTACAAGTAGTTACGCTACTTAGTCAACAGTGAATTTAATTTTCCTTGACTTCAATGGAAGAAAAAGAAGCTGAAGTAAAGTTAGATAACTGCTGTTGAGTCTACTCTGATTCATCGTACCTTATATGCAACAGAACAGACATTGCCCCATCACTGGCATGTTGATGTCCGTTGTTAGTGCAATTAAAGTAAAATTGGACTTGCTAAACTTTAAAGAAACACTTCTTTATCTTAACACATTTTTTCCTAAAAGATTTCTCTAAAATTAAGCCAAAATATTGCTAAGACATTAAGAGACTGGAGGCATTATGTTGTTTGTTGTTGTTGTGTGCCATGGAGCAACCCCTCCTTGGGTTGCTGAGGCAGTATCACTATGGAAGTAGATTGCCCCACCTTCCTTCTGAGGAGTGGCTGATGGGTTTGAACCACCAGCCTTCTGGTTAGCAGTCAAGTGCCTTAGGCACTACATTACCAGAGCTCCCTAGCTTGTTTTTAATGAAATGCTTCTGTTTTAGGCAGTAGTACTGTGTCTCTGCTATGACAGATGAGGACAGTCTAGTTTTATCCTTCTAGTCTTGGTTCCATATCAGAATAGCTACAAGGCTCAACACTGATCCTTTTATTTTTAACATCCCTTTTCCCAAATTCCTTATTTTTGATTTGCCTCTTAATTGGATAGATTTGGTCAATAAACATTTTTTTCGAGGAGAACTTCTGTGTTCGGAATTCTTTGAGTATCTTGCTGTGAGAATGTCTCTCTGTTGCTCTTACATTTGAATAACATCTTGGCTGGGTAAAAAAATTCCTAGTCTACGCTCTTTTCTATAGAACTTTGTAGACATTGCTGCATTGTCTTCCAGCATTGAATGCTCATGAGGAGAACTCTGAGACCAAACTTACTTGCTTTTTCTGCCTTGAGGCCTAAAGATATATGTTTTTAAATCTTGAAGTTTATTAATTGAACCCTCTGTCTTTGTGTTGAGCATTCTATGTCAAGTTCTGGAATCTGGTGTGCTCCTTCAATCTGAAAATATTACTCATTTTAGTAAAATTTTCTTACATTATTCCTGCTCCTCCTTTTCCTTCCTCTTTCTCCTCTTCTTGCTGTACTATCACTAGCATTTCACTTGTTGATTTATTATTTTGAGTTTTTACAAATTAGTAATTTAACAGGACAGTACAGTTTTGGGGGAATCCATTGCGTTAGTGACAATTAAATGAGTAACCAAGATCAGAACCACATTATCCATTCAAAGCTATGTATAAATATTTTTTAGTATTTAGGTAAAAATGAACACATTTTTATGAAAGTGCTTGAAGATACCAGAATTGTTTGTATCACAGGGAGTTTCTGTGTTACTAGATTCTATTAATATTTAATGATGAACTTTAGTCGTTTTATTTTGAAACAAATTCCTGCTTTGGAGTATTTTATAATTTGGATATATTCTACCAAAGAAATTAGATTCAATGAGGTATTTGAAGATTGCCATGATGAAACAGAAGAGCTACCTATTAACACCATATGTTATTTAACTGATATATTGTTACGTTAGTCACCAAATACTGATTTACTTAACTTGTGGCTTTAATTCATTGGTTACTTTAGATAGTCCCATCTTTTTTTTTTTTTTCATTTACTCAGATCAGATTTAAATAAAGTAGCTTGATAATTATTGTACTTGTCTGTGTGACACGCCTTGTCTTTATTGCCTTGCAATGTTTACTGGCATCTAAATTCAAAGTATATTACTGTTCATCAGTATTCAATACTGTATAATGGTATACAGTATAATGGTAGTGCATTATCATAAAATTTAATGAATTTCCCCAAATAATCTCTAACTTTGTTCCAAAAATTGAATCTCCTATATTAACATCATATAACTTACATGATGCATGGAAAACTTCTTGCACCTGATGCTATTCTCATTGCATTTATAATAATCACAGTTTAGAAATACCACGTTGGTGGCACTCAGAAAGGTTGACTGGAGTTGGAGAGGCCAAGGGCAGAGAAGTGTGTCAGGGGGATAGTGCCAAAGGACTGATTAACAGTGATTGGAGAGAGAACAAAGGCAGTAGCAGTGGGAATACTTAGGACAGATTAAGGAGCCAGGATTCTGCCTCAGTCATCTTTACATCCTAGCTTCACGCCTACACGTGGTAGGTACTCAGTAATTCTGTCAAGAAAGTGAAGGTAGAATCAACGAGGCTTAATGATAACTGATTGTTGAAGGGGGTAGAAGAAAGGAGGAAGAATCTAGGATGACTTCTTGGTTTCTGGCTTGAGTGGCATGTGAATGGTGGTGCCATTCGCCACCATAAAGTGGGCAGGAAAGACAGAGAACCCACGCAGCAGCACACCTGCTACCCACTGAAAGAGTGATGTGGCCCAGATCATTATCCACCATGGATACAGTAGCCGTCTGTCCTGGGAGCAGGGACCTGTGAAGGAAACAAGTGCGGAGGGAAAGCACAGACTTTTTCTTCCTCTTACTTGAGTGTGGGGCCAGCCTAAGACCAGAGTGTGGAACAGAACGCTTCTCCTCTCACCTCTTTCCTTGCCGCTGCTTTCACTCCTGGTTGCTTCTTTCTGAGACCAGGTTCTCAACCAAGGAAGACTTGGAGAAGGGGAGGTAAAGGAATCATGTGTTAACTCTTTTAAGTATCCGAGGCTCTGAACTATCCATCTCCTGCCTGCAGAAATCTTGTTTACTCAACTGGATCAACCAGGAGGGGCGGGAAGCCAGTCTGATTAAATGCACTTGTACACAGTATAAATGACTAATGAACCCTTAATGGCCCTGTTGTTGTTGTTGTTATGTTCCATTGAGTCGGACCCAACTCATAGTGACCCCTCCTTGGGTTCGCAAGGCATTATCACTATGGAAGTAGATTGCCCAACCTTCCTTCCTAGAAGTGCCTGGTGCGTTTGAACCACCAGCCTTCTGTTTAGCAGTCAAGTGCCTTAGGCACTACGCTACCAGAGCTCCTAACGGCCCTGGCCCTGTAGTTACTTGTTTTTCCAAAGGACGCTGCTCTTTTTACTTCTCCCAATTGGAAGCTCCAAGTTGCTGTGTAGATGTGTGTGTTGTGGGGGAGAGTTTTTCTCTTGCCACTCAGGCAAGCCAGATCCTGCCCTAGGACCCCACTCTGGTCAACGGTCCTCTGCTGGCCCTGTTTTCATAGCGTTTTTGCTTCCTGCGCTTCTGTGCCACCTGTTTCTCCTAGAACAGCAGAAGTGAAATGCTTCTCTGACCCAGCAGGAGGTCTGACAGGGCTTAGGTTGACTGTTCATACCGGGAAGGGAACAGTCCAGAGACCATACTCAGTGGTGATGTTTCCTTACTGTGTGAGGTTGAGGTTCACCCACCAACAGCAGGGCTATCCCTAGCCACGTGTCCATGTGTGGTTAATATCTCCTTTTCTTTCACAACCCAAGAATGTCCATTGTGTACCTGGCACTGTGCTGGGCACTTCACATACAACCATCCCATCTCTGTCCTTGCCTCCTTATTGTCCCCATTTTGTTGTTGATGCTGTTAGCTGCTGTTGAGTTGGTCCCCATTACAGTGACAACCCCATTACAACAGGATTGGGCTGCTGCCATCCATAGGATTTCATTGGCTGATTTTTCAGAAGTAGATCACTAAGCCTTTCTTCTAGCCATCTTAGTTTGGAAGCACCGCTGAAACCTGTTCAGCATGGTAGCAACGCACAAACGTCCACTAACAGATGGGTGGTAGCTGTGCTTGAGGTTTATTAGCCAGGAGTTCAGCGTGGGTCTCCAACATGGAAGGTGAGGATTCTACAACTGTTTATCCCCATTTTACAGATGGGACAATTAAGACTCATAGAAAGTAGTTTGCTTAAGGCCTCGTAATTAGGAAGTAGCCAAGTCTGTCTGCCTCCAGTACCCATACCCTTTACCCTATCTTTTGGTCTTGGTATGACAGTTTAGACAGGGCAGCTTTAGGATCAAAATCCAAACCAAACTCACTGCCGTCGAGTCATATCTGACTCATAGTGACCCCTCCTTGGCTTTCCAAGGCGTTAGCTCTACGGAAGTAGTTTGCCCAATCTTCCTTCCAAGGAGTTGCTGGTGGGTTTGAACCGCCAGCCTTCTGGTTAACAGTCAGATGCCTTAGGCACTATGCCACCAGAACTCCCAGCTTTAGGATGGGGAGACTGAGAACCCAAGAAACATGTTGGGGCTTCTTTTCAAATATTAACAACATAGTCAAATCACTGCACAGTCGTAAGAGATAAGTGAAATGATACATCACAGGAAAGAAGAGAGAGAGCTTTGTTGTACAGTAAGTCCCCACATTATAAACATTTAGATTACAGACAACTTGTACTTGCCCTTTAATGTTATGTAGATTGCCGTCACTTTGAAATGATTGAACCAACCCCTAAAAAACCAAAAACCAAACCCATTGCCATCATGTCAGTTTTGACTCATGACAACCCCTTTTTGGGTTTCCCAGGTGGTAAATCTTTACGAAAGTAGATTGCTCCATCTTCCTTCTGTGGAGTGGCTGGTGGGTTTAAACCACCAACCTTCTGGTTAGCAGTCAAATGCCTTGGGCACTGTGCCACTGGAGCTCCTTGAACCAACCCCTGCTCACAACAGATTCTTCATCACTCACTTTCACTTTCTGTGTGTGCAGCTTTTTAGATTATTGAAAAGGCTTTGAGCCTCTGCTTGCACTAAAGCAAGGCTAAATAAGAAATGTATGCACTTGTTCCGACTTACTTACAGATTCTTAAAGACACACTTAGGAACAGATCTTCTTTGTAACCTGGGGATTGCCTGTAATTCCTAAATGGGATGTTTCTTAAGTGTTGCCTATTGCCTCCTATTTAAAGTCCAAACTCCTTTGCTTAGAACTGATTGTAGAAACTTTTAGAAAATCTGAATATGTGAGAAGTAAGGAGGGGAAAGAAAGAGGCAACTATTATCAGTAATACACTTTTTCCTTTTCTTCTTGCTATCTCTCTAATCATCTACAACAAAATGAACAAATTGAGCAGCCTTCAGCGCTCTGTAACTTGCTTTTCTTATGTAATAGTAAGTTAGGAATGTCTTTCCAAGAGAGTCTCTGGATGGTGCAAACAGTGAAGCACTCTACTGTGGACCTAAAAGTTGGAGGTTTGAATCCACCCAGCACTGTGGAAGAAAGACCTGGTGGTGTGCATCCAGAAAAAAATTAGCCATTGAAAACCCTATGGAGCACAATTCTGCCCTGACCTGCGTGGGGTCACCATGAATCACAATCAACTCAATGGCAATTGGTTGGTTAATGTCTTTTCAAAATACTGTAGTTTTGAATTTTCAGGAAAAATTTGTATGAGTTCTTTCGTTACTTCAGTGATTGTGAAGTCTTTACCTGAGAGCAGAGAGTCAACTATAGTTCCTTCTTCATAATGTTAGTTTTTACATTTAACTTTCTGTTTGGTTGGAAATATATCTTGGTGTGGAGTACAAAGCAAGGCTCTAACTTGTTTTTTCCTCCTTTGATAGCTAGTTTCCTTGACACTGATTGTTGAAAACCCCTTTAATCTCTGTTAGTTTGGTGTGCTTTCTTTATTATGTGAGATACTAAGTTTGTATGGCCGACTCGACGGCAAATAACAACAACAACAACATGTTAGGACTAATGGTTGTTCTGCTGATCTTTCTTTTGACTCTTAAGTTAATATCACACTCTTTTAATAATGGTAACTCTATAATGTGTTATATCAGGCAAAGCAAGTTCCCTTTCATTACACTGACTTTTCAGAAATTTCTTAGCTCTTTGATCTGTTTTAGAATCATTTGGTCACATTTCAAGATCTGATTTATGATACTGTTTAAATTATTTTAAGCTTTTATATTAACTTGAGAATTAAGGAGCTCAGGTAGCGCAATGGTTAAATCATTCAGCTGCTACCAAAAAATTGGCGGTTTGAACCCACCAGCAGTTCCATAGGAGAAAGATGAGGCAGTCTGCTTCTGTAAAGATTTATAGCCTAGGAAACACGTTAGAGCAGTTCTTTTCTGTCCTATACAGTCACTATGAATCGGAATCTACTTGATGGCAGTGACTTTTGAGGAGAATAATATTCTTACAGTATTTAGCCTCTCCATTTGTGAACTTGGTAGGTACACTTTTCTGTTTTTTAGACCTTCTCTAAATGGGTTTTTGTCATTTTCTTCATATAAATTGTATATATTTCTTGTTAGGATTTATCTAGATATTTTTCTAGCAACATTGCAGTGTGAATGTGAACATGGAATTTTCCCCATGTTTATCTTCATTTGCTTTGCTGGGATGGAATTAAAGCTATTTTCTTCTCTTTTAGACCTGGTGTAATTCTTTGGCTGAGAATTTCTTATTAATTCTATTGTTTTCAGTTGATTGTTTTGAATATTCTAATAGCAAATACCTATCCACATGCATTTTTAGAGACACTCTTCTTTATGTTAAGTCTGGGTTCTTATCACAGAGCTCCTTGCCTCTCCCAAACACGCAGTAGGTGTTCAATGAGTGTCCCTTGAATGAAGGTGAAGGAATCATGATGCTAAGGCCTGCAGTGAATCCTGGCCCTGGCCCTGGCCCTTGATGGAGCACCCCAATTCAGGGTCTGTATCTCCATCTTACCAGATTGTAAGTGGGCTTGGGGCTCAGGGGGACTGATTAAGGCTGACCAGTTCACAGAGGCCTGCTGCCAAATGTCCATTTCCATCCAGAGGGAGAGCAATGGCCGGCTTCCCTAGGGAGACCCCATTTGGGGCAAGGGATGCTTAGAAGTAGGACCCAGGCAGAGGCTAGTGTGTGTATCCCAGAAGGTCTTGCTCTCTCTCCAGCAGGCCACTGAAGGTGTGTCCCTGCAGGCTTGGAGCATTCTTTCTAAGGAAGGGCATCCAACGTCAGACTCAACCCTTCTTCCATGTGTCCAGAGCAGAAAGATGACAACTAGATCTCATTTTCCTCTTTCCTTTATTTCCAGGTGTCATATTTTGTTGTTATTGTTAGTTGCTGTCAAGTCGATTCCAACCCATGGTCACCCCATATGGACAGAATAGAACTGCTCCATAGGGTTTTTAGGACTATGACTTGACTTTTCAGGAACAGATTGCCAGGCCTGTCTTCTGTGGTGACTCTGGGTAGGTTTGAACCACCAACCCATTGGCTAGTAATTGAGTGCTTAATTATTTTCACCACTGACAGACTCCTTCACTAATGTTTAGCAATTCTAATGAATAGTGTCATTGGTGGGCATTAATATTGCAGTCAATTATAGTAGTCATAATCTTTGTTAAAAGGGGTCAGTGGTGGTTCATTGGTAGAATTCTTACCTTCGATGTGGGAGGCTTGGTTGATTCTCAGCTGATGCACCTCACATGCAGCAGTGCCACCTGCTTGTCTGTAGAGGCTTGTGCAGTGCTGTGATGCTGTACAGGTTTCAGCAGAGCTTCGGACTAAGACAGGATAGAGAGAAAGGCCTTGGTGATCTATTTCTGAAAAATCGGCCACTGAAAACCCTTTGGAGATAATTCTATCTGACATTCATAGGCGGGGTTGCCATGGGTCAAAATGGAACCTCTGGCAATTGGTATGGTATGGTATATACCTATAGACCTGGAAGAATGTCTGTGATGGAAGTTAGAGGAGGAAGTTACAAAATAATAAGATAGCATGATCTCATTTTTAAGAACAAACATCAATTTACCACAAAACTGTTTTAGGTACTTGAGCCAATTATTTAAGCCCTGTGTACTTGAGTTCCTTCATCTGAATGAAGATAATAGTAATTCTTATTAACAGGTTTTTTTGTTTCTTTTTTTAATTTTTATTGTGATTTAGGTGAACGTTTACAGAGCAAATTCATCATTTTCCTAACAGCAGTTCATGCACATTTTGTTTCATGACATTGACTGCACTTCCCCACAATGTAACAGCTCTCTTCCCCCTTCTTCCTGGTAGTTAACCTCTTCCCTGTGTCCTTCCCCACCAGCTGTCTCCTTGTGCATACACTGCCCTTCTCTTCTCCTTTGTTTGATCTCTCCAAGGAGTGTATCATCCACCTGATGTAAATGTTCGGCCCAAAAGCCTCTCTTTTATTTGGCTGGAAGTAACAGAATTTTTTGTTTTTTAAAATTGTGATTTGGATGAAAGTTTACAGAGCAAATTCACTTTTCATGTAGCAGTTCACATACACTGTGTCATGACATTGACTACAATTTACCACAATGCAACAGCTCCCCTCCCACTTCTTCACGATAGTTACCTCTGCCCTGTGTCCATCCCTCCATGCACTCCTCCCCCCGAGCTGTCTCCCTGTGCATAAACAGCCCTTCTTTCTTCCATGATTGTTCTCTCCAAGGAGTGTATCTACCTCAGGTAAATGTTCAACTCATATACCTGTCTTTTGTTTGACTGGAAGCCATAGGTGTGGGTTCAATTCCAGACCTGAAGGGCAGCTAGGGGCCACAATCTCAGTGGTTCCACCAGGCTCTATCGGACCAGCAAACCTGGTCACCCTCTTTTTTTTTCCCAAATGATTTAGACTTTTTGACTTTTGTTCCATATTGTTCTCCCTTTCTATCCAGGATCTCCTACATAGATCCCCCCACACACACCAGTGGTTGACAGTGGTAGCCAGCCACCATCTAGTTCTTCTGGTCTCATAATCATATAGGTTACGGATTGCATGGTGTACCAGTCACTAGGACTAATTGTTTCCATGAATCATTGGTTTTCTTCATTCTTCTTTGCCCTGGTTGAGGAGAGACCCATTGTTGCATCTAGATGTCTGCTTGCAAGCTTTTAAGATCCCAGTCGCTACTTGCCAAAGTAGGAGGTGGAACAGTGTTTTGTGTAGTATGTTATGCCAATTGAGCTTGATGTTCCCTGCGACTATGGTCCTGAGCCCACAGGTTCAACTACTCGTTCCCTCTGGGTAGCTGGCTGTGACCAAGAAGTGACTACAACCTTGTCCCTTGTCAGTTCTACTATACAACAGGCTTTAAAAAAA
>NW_006921820.1:4092860-4158006 GCF_000298275.1 Orycteropus afer afer | reverse complement strand
TTTTAACTGTGTTTTAGGTGAAAGTTTGCATAGCACATTATCGTTAGGGGCTATCAAGTTGGCTCTGACTCATAGTGACTCTGTGTACAACAAAATGGAACACTGCCAGGACTTTGCCATCCTTACAGTCATTGGCATGCTTGAGCCCACCGTTTTTTTTTGTTTTGTTTTTTAATGTGCCGTCGAGTTGGACCCAACTCATAGCGACCCCTTCTTGGGTTTCCAAGGCAGTATCACTATGGAAGTAGATTGCCCAACTTTCCTTCTGAGGAGTGGCTGGTAGATTTGAACCGCCAACCTTCTGGTTAGCAGTCAAGTGCCTTAGGCACTACGCCACCAGAGCTCCCTGAGCCCACCATAGCAGCTGTCAACGCATCTTGTTGAAGGTCTTTTCCTTTTTCACTGACTCTGCTTTACTAAGCATTAGGTTCCCATTGAACAGTTTCTATACAAATTGTTCCATGACCTTGGTTACAATTTTCACAGTGTGTCGGCATTCTCATTATTTTTGTTTTGTTTGCTCTGTTTCCCTTGATCTAACTTCTCTGCCACTCCTTGTCTTCTCATCTCTGCTTTTAGTTAAATGTTGGCTGTTTGGTCTCACATAGTTGATTGCTTAAGGGAGCACATTCCTCACAGGTGATATTGTTTATTTTAGAAGCCAATCTGTTATTTGGTTGAAAGGAGACCTCCAGAAGTGGCTTCAGTTCCAAGTTAAAGATTGTTTTAGGGCGATAGTCACAGGGGTTCATCTAGTTTCTGTTAGTCCAGTAAGTCTGGTCTTTTTTTAGGAATTTGAGTTTTGTTCTACATATTCTTCCCATTCTTTTCAGAACCTTCTGTTGTGTCTCTGGTCAGAACAGTTGATAGTGGTAGCCGAGCACCATCTAGTTCTGGTCTCAGGCTAAAAGAGGCTGTGTGGTTTGCAAGGGCTATAGTTTCTTCTTTGAGTCTTTGTCTTTGGTTTCCTTCATTCTTGTTTGCTCCAGACAGAGAGAGACCAATATTTGCATCTTGGACTCAGGGCACATAACAACAACAGGGTGCTCACATGGTTGCCTGGAGGTGGGGAAGAGAAATACCTAAGGCAGTGGAAAGAAATTAACTTTCTCTTTGCACATCTTTATGTTGTTTTGCAAATGAAGCCTACCTATTGCTACTTCAGTAACTTCTTTGATATTTTGATGTTAATATGGGTACTGCTACCATAACCACAAACATTGAATGGAGAAAAGCACAAACCTAGAAAAATGCTATAATTTAGTTTCATAATTTTTGAAAAAGAATTTAACAACAGAAATTTCAAGAGGGGGAGAGTCGTAAACCAGCTGTTCATGTGTGTCCACAGCATCTACTGCCGGGGCTGCTCCAAGCCCTTGTGCTGCACATGCGCGCTCCTGGACAAAGGCCACAGCGAGGACAAATGTGACATCAGTACTGAGATCGAGCAGCGGCAGGAGGAGTTGGACACCATGACACAGGCACTGCAGGAACAGGACAGTGCCTTCGGTGCTGCACAAGCACAGATGCACTCGGCCATCAGCCAGCTGGGCAGATCGTGTGCTGATACCAAGAAGCTGATCCAAGAGCATGTGAACAATGTGGTAAAGCATGTGAGGGCGCTTGAGTGTGAGCTGATTCAGAGCGTGGAGGCCCAGTACAAGCGTGACAACCAAGAGATGGCCCAGCACCTAGACCGCCTGGATGCTGTTTTGCAGCGTATCCGTACAGGTGGCATACTCGTGCAGAAGATGAAGCGCTATGCCTCTGACCAGGAGGTGCTGGACATGCATGGCTTTCTGCGTGAGGCACTCTGCCGCCTGCGTCAAGAGGATCCCCAGAGCCTGCAAGTCCCCATGCACACTGATGGCTTTGAGAAGTTCAAGGAAGAGTTCAAGGAGCGCCTGAAGGACCTTGTATCTTGTGTCATTCAGGGGACAGGTAAGCACCCGGAGCTACTCCCAAGGGCAGCCTATTTGCCATTTTAAAAGCTTTGCTTCTCACAGTTGCCCCTTGAGGAAAACAGGAAAGAAAAGATTGTCTCCACTTCAGAAAAAGAAACTGGGTTTTTATGAAGTCACTTGGTTTAGTCAGGGAGTAGGTTCCAAGGCACAGGAGAAAGGAGAAAGGAACCCTGGCATGGGGTTGCAAACACCCAGAGGTGGGTAATTTATATAAAGTACCCTTGGATTAGCTGTGACCTTTGGGGAATGTGGGGAGTTGAGGAACTGCAAAGCTTAGAACCAGATTCTGGTATTATTTTGGCCTCAAAGGGACTAACCATTCCAGAAGGTTCTCTTAGTGCTCTGTGTCCAGGAACAGAGAAGTCAATTGGGGCATGAGATGTAGGGCAGAAGAAGGCTGAGAAAACTCCCTGAAGTGGTTAGGTGCTTGCCCCAAACCACCCAGTGCTCTGTGGAAGAGATCCGTTGTTCCCAGGATAGCCTGCCATCTGGACCAGCTGCCAAGCTTTATAGGTCCTGCTGGTATTGGGCACTGGGATGAAGAGACAGCAGACCAGTTCCTGACCTCAAGAGGTATAGAGTCTTAATTGGGAGACAAGCTGTGGGTACATCACATAGCTGGAGAATGCTTGGCTCTACAGTCTTAATCCAGGAGTCACAGAAGCTCTTTATGGGCTGGTGACATCAGAGGGGCTCTCCAAAGAAGCAGGGGTGGGGCACAAGAAGGCCTCCTGGGTGAAGAGGCTTTAATGACTGTTTGACTAAATCTCTAAGCTGGAATCTGACCTCAGGACAGCTGGTGTTGAGGATGCCCTTACTGAGAAAGGAGAAGGAAGCTACAGGATCTGAAAGCCCCCATGCAGGTGCCAGTGTAGAGAGCTCACTCACTCCTTTTCTTGGAGCTGAGGGACGTGGGCTGCAAAGCCTGGGTGTGACACTTGTACCTTCTCTGCCCAGACAGAGAATGTTACCCCCATATACAGAAAATGACCCCACAGAGTTTAAACAACTGGCCTTGGGAGCTATACCCCAGCTGTGGCAGAGAGAAGAGTCATTGCCTTCTGCAGCATGAGAGATTGAGGTTAGACTTAATAAAAACCAGGCTGCGGGTCAGAAGAGTGTCATGGAGCTCTCACTGAAAGTTGAGAAGTCAGTGAGCAGATTAATGGCATTAGGATTGTCTGCATGTGGCCTTGCTGGTGGCCCAGCAGGTACACTTGAGTTTGGCGCTAAAGGAAGGCTCTCTTTGATGTTATCCACTCTCCCTTCGTGCTGGGTCCTATCACTGTCGTAGGCTGGGATGCCCTTTATCAGGGCTGTCCTGACCTGCCTGAGATGTTCTCTGTGTTTGTTCTCCAGATGTAGCTCAACCCAGGAAAGCCAGCCCAGAGATTGCCATGGATCCTTTTGACGTTGACCTGGTGAGATGGGGTTGAAATGTGAAGGGGAGGTGGTAGGGCCCAGCAGGTTAAGGCGTGGGAGTACCCATGTCAGGAAGGAAACCCACTGTGCATTCAGGGAACAGAGAAGGGAGAGTGCCTGAGAGAGGGAGAGCGAGTGGCTGGACTGGAGCTTTCCAGTGGGTAGAGAGTAAAGAAGACATCCAGAAAGGGTTGGCTGGCTCTGGGCTTCTGAATGCCAAAGTAGCTCTTAATGGGATGTGTGTGACCCACATTCAGGAGGGGTGGCCTATGTCCAGGGGTGGATAGGAGGACATGAAGGAGGTGGTCACTGGCAGGTGGCCCTCATGGACATAGCAGATGACCTGTCCTCTCACTGTGCCCCACTCTAGATATGTGTGTCTTTTCCTGGGGTCAATGTATATGGACCTTCCCTCTGCTCTAGACACATAGTTCTTAGGAATGGAGAGTGGGACCAGGAGTCAGACTCCATCCTAGCAGCCTGCCTTCTGACATTGGGATTCCAGGACCAGCATATGTCTAGAAGCCATAGTTGGTCAAAATTGCAAGGCGCCCCAATGCCATCTAATGTTGGTGTCCCCTTGCAGTATCCCTGACTGGTGACTGCACCTGCATGCATACACCTCCAAGGACAGGAAGCTCACTTGCTTGAGGCAGCCATTCCCATCTCTGGAATGCTCTGATTTAGAAAGTGTTGCTCTAGGTGGAAATGAATTGGCATCCTTTTGACTTGTCCTTTTTGGTGGTCACCAGATCAGGTCCTTTCCACCAAGATGAGCTTCCTCAGTTCCTTCCCACACTTGGCGTCTGGTCTCCTCCCCATTCTGGTCATCTAAGTTGATGTGCGCCTCCCTTTCCAGGTTCTAGGCCCAGGACTGACTGGTCCTCCATGGAAAGTAGGTCTTCAGGTGGGGGTGGGGGGAGGTGGTAAGCCTTCCTAGCTTTGCCATGGCATTACCCATGGATGAGAGAGTGCTGTACACCAAGGCCATTGGGGAGGCTTTCTGGAGGAGGCAAGACAACATCTGAGACATTAGAGCTAAGAAAAAGCATGAAATCTAACCCACTCTTTACAGAGACTGGAACTAAGGTTCAGAGAGGGGGTGTGACTTACCTAGACCACACAGCAAGCTAGGGGCTGGACTAGAAGCCAGCTCCTATATACTACGACTTAAAAAAGTAAAAAAGGACGTTTTATCTTAATTTTCTTAGATAGGTAATATACTCATATGACCGAAAATTGAAACATATAAAATCAAGAGTAGTATAATGTCTCACTTCCACCCCTTTCACCATCTGTCATTTCCTGCCCCATATTCTTATCTAATTACAAGCAAATATGATTATAGACACTTAGTTCTACTCCTTTTTTTTATTTATATATCCACTCCTTTTTAATTTATTTGTTTTTTATTTAAAGGCAGCATATGTACCTTATATACATAGTATTATGTCCCAGGCTTTTTAACCCAGTTCCAGATATGTTCTGGAAGCTTCTGGAGTCTCTTTTGTAGCTGCATAGTGGTCTGTTGAATGGATGTACCATGGTTTATTTAGTTATTTCTCTACTGGTACATTTCTAGGTTGTTTTGCAATTACCAAACAGTACTACAATGAATAATCTCCACCAAATAAGTAATATGAAATATCAGTGGAAAAGTGCCCCATGTCCACAAATCCTGGCTGCCTTCCAGGTACAAAAAAAAAAAACAAAAAAAAAACCAGAAACTCACTGCCATCGAGTCATTTCTGACTCACAGCAACCCCCATTGGGTTTCCGAGGCTGTAAATCTTTATGGAAGTAGATTGCCCCATCTTCCTGGTGGGTAACACTGACCTTCCGGTTAGCAGTCAAGTGCCTTATCCACTACGCCACCAGAGCTCCAGATACTAGTCACTGGTAAATAAATAGCAAGAGAGCCCATACTGTCTAATGAGTAAGTATAGACATTTTGACTAGGTGGTGCCAATGGCTAAGGCATTCATCTGGTAACTGAAAGGTTGGTGGTTTGAGTCTACCCAGAGGCATGTTGGAAGAAAGGCCTGGCAATCTACTGCTGAAATGTCAGCCATTGGAGCACAATTCTCTGACACACATGGGGTTGCCATGAGTTGGAAACAACTCAGTGTCAACTGGTAAATTATCTTGTCAAGGCAGAGCACATGTGTCCTCTGTCAACTACTAAGCTATTTGAACCTGGACCATCTGAAAAATATTCCCTTTGCAAAAGCCTCTTGCTTTCACTTTGGTAACAGGCTGTGGAGGGTAGGGGGAGCAAGTGGGTAACCTCAGTGTGAATGCAAAAGACAAGAGATATGGGCACAGTGGGTCCCATTGGCCATTGCTAGCCATCCCTGGGGAAAGTCATTCTTATCGGGTGTAGCAGAAGATCCACTCTGTACTCCTTTCTTCTTTCTTTCTTTTCTTTTTTTTTTTTTTGCGATTTGGGTTAAAGTTTACAGAGCAAATTCATTTTCCATGCAGCAGTTCATATGCATTTTGTTTCATGACGTTGACTACAATTCCCCACAGTGTAAGAGCTCTCTTTCTGCATCCTCTCTGTAGTTACCTCTTCACTGTGCTTCTTTCCTATGCATTCCTGCACCCTGCACTATCTCCCTGTGCAAATACTGCCCTTGGACTCCTTCCCTTTTGCAACTGCTTGTTCACTTTTTTCGTTGCAACTGTTTGCATAAGAAGAGATAATCAGAATTGAGAATACACATCAACAGCCAAGTAGGCGTGGTTGGGTGGAGCTTTTTTTTGTGTTGTCCCTCCTCTATTCATCATGGCTTTTTAGGTAATGATGTTACAATACTTTCATGAAAAATAATAATTTTTTAAAAAGCTGTAAAACAACTGTAAATCAATAATGATTTTTTTTTTCTTTGATTGAGCCCTCATGTGTTTCCAAGAAGCTCTTGTGGCCCAGTCCCTAAGGCATTTGACTGCTAACCAGAGGTTGGCAGTTCAAACCTACCAGCCACTCAGCAGAAGATGGGGCAATCTACTTCTGTAAAGATTTACTGCTTTGGAAACCCAATGGGGGTCGCTATAAGTTGGAATTGACTTGATGGCAGTGCATTTGGTTTGGTTTTCATGGTTTCTAGTGCTTCTTAACACTTGGGGGGAGAACTGGAGGAAGGAGGGCAGAGGATGTGGAACCCAATGGCCCAAGTAGAAGGGGTCTTTTATGCAGAGTCAGATATGGGAGGATAGAGCAGAGCCTTTTTTTTTTTTAAAAACCACTATCCATTATAAAAATTATATTTTTACCTTAACTTCTAGTACACACACATACACACACCCCGCTAGCTAAAAGAGAAATTTCACAAAACAAATTACTTTTTTTTTTTAACTTTATTGTGATTTCAGTGGAATTTTTCAAAACGGATTCATTTTACATTCAACAGTTCATATGCATTGTTTTGTGACATTGATCATGTTTCCTGCATTGTAACAGCTCTCCTCTTGCTTCTTCCTTTGGTTATCCTTTCCCTGTGTCCTTCTTGTCTATGCATTCTTGCCCCCCTACCTTTCTCCCTGTACAGATGTTACCCTTTGACCCCCATGGTTGCTTAATCTAATGAATGCATTGCCCTGGCTCCTAGGCCTGTCTGGTTGAAAGTTAGCCACTGGAGTGAGTTCAATTCCAGGCTGAACGATGACTCGAGTCATAGTCTCGGGGGTTCTACCAGTCTCTGTCAGACCAGTAAATCTATTCTTTTTTCATACTTTTTTTTAAATTTTGTCTCCTACTTCGGTAGTGTAGTGCCTAAGGCATTTGACTGCTATCCAGAAGGCCGGCAGTTCAAATCCACCAGCCATTCCTCAGAAGGAAGATTGGGCAATCTACTTCTGTAGTGATACTGCCTCAGAGACCTAAGGAGGGGTGGTTATGAGTCGGGTCTGACTCAACAGCACATAACAACAACAACAACTCTTATCCAGGATCTCTAATTTTGATCCCAGGCACCATCTAGTTCTTGTGGTCTCAGGGTCATAAAATCTGAGGTTCTCATGATCCATTGGTCCTTTGGACTAACTGTTTCCATGTGTCTTTGATTTTCTTCACCCTTCTTTGCTCCAGATGAGGAAAGACCAATAGTTACATCTTAGATGGCTGCTCGCCCCAAAACAAAGTACTCTTACTACATGGGATGTACTCCAGCATATTCTGTCCTATATTATTCTGTTTAATATCTAAAAATGCTAATTGTGACCCACTAAATTGGGGTCACAAACTATAGTTTAAAAAACACTGAGGTATCGAGCTCAGTGGAGATTGTAGAGACTGAATACTTCCCTGGTGGCCTGGGAGAGACCCGGAAAAACGCCTGTTCTCTCATTCCCCCAAGCAGGATGGAACACCCTAACCCCACGGAGATAGCTGTCTTTCCTTTTTTTAAAATTGCATTTATTTTGTTGTTGAGAATATACACAGCAAAACATACACCAATTCAGCAATTTCTACACGTACAACTCAGTACATTGATTACATTCTTCAGGTTGTGCGACCATTCTCACTCTCCTTTTCTGAGTCATTCCTCCATTAACATAAACTCACTGAGCCCACAAGATTCCCATCTAATCTTTTGAGTTACTGTTGCCAATTTGATCCCATGTAGTTCTTAAAAGAGCATAATACTCAAAATGGACATGTCCTTCCTTTTTGTAAAGAAACTCAAGAAAGAAGGAAAGTGTCTCTTATATCTAGTGCTGCTGCAATAGAAGGATCTCTGGTAGTGTAGTGCCTAAGGCACTTGACTGCTAACCAGAAGGCTGGCGGTTCAAGCCCACCAGTCACTCCTCACAAGAAAGGTTGGGCAGTCTACTTCCGTAATGATACCACCTTGGAAACCCAAGGAGGGGTCGCTAGTAGTAAGGTCTGACTCGACGGCACATAACAACAGCTGTGATAGAAATACTACAAGTGGGTGGCTTTAACAAACAGAAATTTATTCTTTCACATTTTAAGAGGCTAGAAGTCCATATTCAGGGGACTGGCTGTAGAGTAAGGCTTTCTGTCTCTGTCAGCTCTTTGAAGAGGGTTCTTGTCTCCTTTCAACATCTGTAGGTCTGGCGTTCCTTGGAGATCTCTTGGCATCAGTCTTCCCTAGGTCTAGAAGGTTCTCAGCACAGGAACCCTGGGTCCAAAGGACTCGCTCCATTCCTGGCTCTTTCTTGGTGATGGTCAGGTCCCTCAGATCTCTAATCCTGTAGATTATATCCTGCCTCATTAACATAACTGCTTCTAATCCTACCTCATTAACATCATAAGGTTTGGATTTATAACACAGGATAATTACATCAGATTGCAAACTGGAGGATTATTACATAATACTGAGAATCATGGCCCAGCCAAGTTGACATATATTTTTGAGGGACATGGTTCAATCCATAACACAGGAGGCAGGAAGGAAGAGAGGGAGGGGCTGCACGGTGGGATGGAAGTGGAAAGCCCACATCAAAGCCTTGATACTAAGAAGAGCCCACCTGCCACCTTTGGGTTCCCACCATATCAGATGCTGTGCTAGGGTCTTCTCCACCTGGAATCCTCCTCAGCCTGCACTTGACCAGGTAACTTAAGGAGGCCCTGGTGTTCCTCACTAGGACAGCGGGCCTGACCTTATCATCTACCACAGGAACAGACAGAAGTCCCATGACGAACATGCCCCTGGCTCTCGTCATCTTACATTGGAGCAGCTGTGGGATGGAGAGCACTCTCCTGCCACATGGGAGTCCCTTCCCTTGACTGCTGTCTCCTGGTGGATGATCATCCATTGGGCATACATGGGGTTTGGGTGCCGAGACCTGCAGAGCCGAGGCTTCAGGACTAAAGGCAGGAGTGGCAGGAGCAAGTCCCCAGCATTTGGGTATCCCTTTCAGCAGGGCATGTTGCATGCTACTTACTCATTTTCACTAAGCAGCCCAGTGTACGCTTCTCCATGTAATTGAGAAAGATGGTGGGGAGGAAATAAAGACACTGACTAGAGAGAAGGGAGAGCACACGGGCAGGGAGGGAACCTCCATTTAGGAAATATTAGGCTCACACCCTGCTTCAGACCCTTCCTAGGCATGTGACCCGGGGAAGTTCCTGCCTATGTGCCTCAGTTTCCTTCTCTGTCATTTTGTAATAATCCTAATATGGTACCTACTTTTTTTAACTCTTGATTTTTTTAATGTGGTAAAATTCACATAAAATTTACCGTTTTAAAGTATTTGTTTTGAGTATTTAGTACATTCACAATGTTTGCAACCACTACCTCTATCTAGATCCAGAACATTTTCATCATCCCAAAGGAAACTTTGTACTCATCAGCTGGTGCTGTTGTTGTTAGGTGCTGTTGAGTTGATTCCCACGCTTGGCAACTCTGTGTGCAACAGAATGAAACACTGCCCAGTCCGGCACCATCCTCACAGTCCTTACTGTGCTTCAACCCATTATTGTAGCCACATGGATCGACACATTAGCAGTTTCTCCCTATTCCCCTCCCCCTAGCCCCTGCTAGCCACTAGTCTGCCTTCTGTCTCCATGGTTTTACCTAGCATGGGCATTCTATATGAGTGGAATCATACAGTCTGTGGCTTTTGTGTCTAGCTTCTTTCATTTAGTATAATGTTTTCAAGGTTCATCCATGTCATAGCATGTATCAGTACTTTATCCCTTTATAAAAACCAAGAAAAAAAAAAAAAAAACTCAACTGCCATCAAGTTGGATCCGATTCATAGTGACCCCTCCTTGGGTTTCCAAGGCAATATCACTACGGAAGTAGAACCGCCAGCCTTCTGGTTAGCAGTCAAATGCCTTAGTCACTACACCACCAGAGCTCTGTTGTATGTATAGGCCACGTTTTGTTTTTCCATTCCTCTGTTGATAGACATTTGGGTTGTTTCTACCTTTTGTCTATTGTAAATATTGCTGCCATGAACATTGGTGTTCAAGAATTTGTTTGAATGCTTGTTTTCATTTCTTTTGGGCATATGCTTAGAAGTGGGATTGTTGGGTCATATGGTAATTCTGTGTTTAACTTTTAGAGGAATTGCCCCTGTCTGGCCTGGCACAGAGTAGTAATTACAACAGTAATTATTATTATATGACACTTGTAAATACCAGATACTTTTCTTAAGTATTTTACTTACATTAGCACGTTTCATCCATATAACCCCATGAGGTAAATATTATTTCCATTTTACAAAGGGAGACTGAGGCTTAATGCATTTTAACTAATTGACACAATTATATGACAGGGAGCTCTGGTGGTGTAGTGGATAAGGCATTTTGGCTGCTACCCAGAAGGTCAGCAGTTCAAAGCCACCAGCTGCTCTGTGGAAGGAAGATGGGGTGATCTACTTCTGTAAAGATTTACAGCCTTGGAAACCCAATGGGGGTTGCTATGAATCAGAATCAACTCAGTGGTTGAGTTGTGAGTGATATGACAGTTGTTCTGACAGGCAGAGATAAGGTCACAGGGAGGCTGCTTTCTCGCTGTTAGAAGTTTGCACCCCTAGAAGGAGCTACTTCTATCAGTAGTGTGTCCTTTGTCCCTGGAAGTGTGTAAGCTGGGGCTCATTTCTGGGCTTGGGGAAGAGTTGGGCAATATAATCCCTGAGGCCATCTTAGCTCTCTCTGTTGGGACGCATACGAATTGAAGTAGTCCCTGGCTACCAGCAACTTGGGTCAGAAGGAGGCGAAATCATGGAGGTTTGAAGAGAACTCTTGTTCCTAGTGGGCTCTGGCTTTGGACCAGCCTGCATCTGGGCCTAAGTAAGGCCCTGGCCCTGCTTCTCCTAATCCTGGGCCTGCTGCCTGGTTATTTCTGACTCTTATTTCTCCATTTTATAGCCAGAGGAGGCCCAGAAGACTGAGGAGCAGGCCCTAGGACTGTCTGAGGACCAGCCAGTGGCTGTGGTACAACAAGTGCCTGGGGCACACCCTGTGCCGGTATTTGCGTACTCCATCAAAGACACCTACTACGGAGAGGTAAGCTTCTGTCCAGCCTCTACCCATCCACCTGCCCTCCCAAGGGCCTAGTCCAGGATTCACATTGGTCCTAGGTGTGGCTACAGCTGTAGGCCACAGGGACCAGTTCATGGGAAGCCATGACAACTCTGGGAACAGCATCTAGGCAGTCCTTCTCTCTGCTCTAAGCCTTGGCTGGGGAGTCCTTAAAATGATGGGTTTCATTACACACTCATTGTAAAAACAGTATCATGACAACCTTAAAGAAGCTTGAATTGTGCCTCTTCACACAATATTATATTTTCCCATCTACTGTTTTTATTTTTATCAAATTAACTCATTTGAGCAAGTTCAAGTTTATGAAAGTGATTTTAAATCTCATGTGACGTTACTGCCTCTTTCTCCCCCTGCCCCCATGTCCCATCCCTTATATTCCCTAGGCCTTATATCCCAGGGGAGAGCTCTGGTGGCATAGTACCTAAAGCAATTAACTGCTAACCAGAAGGCTGGCAGTTCAAACCCAGCAGCCATTTCTCAGAAGGAAGATTGGGCAATCTACTTCCATAGAGATACTGCCTCAGAAACCCAAGGAGGGGTTGCTATGAGTCAGGATCGACTCGAAGGCAGTGAGTTTGGTTTGGCTTGTTATATCCCAGGGATAGAATTGCTGAATGTGCTATCCCATTAAAATAGGTGCAGTTTCACCATCAGAGGGAGGTCCCACTTGAGAGCAGGGTTTTATAAAAGCTTTGGGTTCCTAGGTTCCACCAGGCAGTAAGGGGTACAGCTAGGATGAGAATCCAAGCCTTCATCAGCTCATCAGTGAGGAAGTGCTCATTAAGTACCTACTGTATGTTTTCCCCTCCCTTGCACTTGGCTGCACTGTCAGGAATTGCCCCTCTAAGTATGAGTTGGGGAGCTGGGATCCATAGGACAGTCAGAAGCCAGCAGAGGTTGGTGGTCAGCAGGCAGGACCAGGGTGCAGGGCAGTGTGGGAGAGCTTTCTCTCTGAAGAGAGGTGTAGTCTGACCAGGCAGGAAGCAGAGAGGGGCATGGTGGGTAGAGGGAGAGCAGGAACACAGGAGTGGCTATAGCCCCTGCTGCCCAGGTCAGGGTCTTGGCCCCCCCAAATCTTACCCTACCCTCTGCATGAGCCCAGTACCCCTGGAGGCACCTGACACAGCCCTGTGACTGCCCTATTGCACAGGACATCTCCAGCCCACCCACACCCCAGAAGAGGAAGTCCTGCCAGACTGACAGCCCCAGGAAAATCATCAAGATCGAGTCTGAGGAGAAGTCCAAGGAGGCAAGGTTGGCCCAGAGCTCCCCTGATCAGCCCAGGCCCAGCACCTCCAAGGTAGTCTCACCACCCCACCTGGATGGGTCCCCCAGTCCCAAGACCCCCGTCGCTGGAAATGAGATCTACCTGCCTAACAACGACCCTACGACCGACGAGCCTGCGGAGGCAGGTAGGGAGACAGGGATAGCAACAAAGCCTAAGGCCTGCAAACTGTACTCCGGGGGCTATGTAGATCCCTTCTTCATTATGTCCTTGTTTGAGGAATTTCTTTAAGAAAGATCAGCACAAGGCTGGTACCTGTGAGGTGGAGGTTAAAGATGTCCCACCTGTCCAGCTTTTCCAGACTGCTATACCACTCCATCATCTCTAACGTCAACTCCTCCTCCTCCCCTCAACACCCTCCCTCTTGTGTTAGGGTTCTCTATTTCACTGTAAGTCTCACAGAACTCACAAACTGCCGAGGAAATGGCTCACACAGTGGTGGAAGCTGGCAGGTCCCAAATCTGTGGGTCAGGCGTTGGTCTGGAGGATTCTCCTCACTCATGTAACCACATGATGAACCCAGATCGGGTCAGACAACTGGCTACTGTTTCAAGTCCCAAGAACAAGGAGTGAGATAATGATGAACGATATATAGGATTCAGAGCAAGAGAACAGACTTTGCCAGAACATCTATGTATATACCCTCAAGGAAATTAAGGGTGGTGACTTGAGTTACAGCTTCCAGCAAGGTGGGATTCAAGATACATCCCACCCTCAACAGGCATAGAGGCTGAGATTTATAATACATCACAAAATAGAGGACTATGGCTAGAAGGGCCATATAAAGCAATTCACTGCACTGCACTCCCCTACTCAGCGAGCCCCAAACCAGCCAGATTTCCCTGTGTACCCTGCTCTGAGCTGTTGCAGAACAGAGCAGGGAGAGCCCACCATTCACCTGTGGGTGAGAATCCATGAGGTTTACCACATGCTTTGCTGTGATCCAGACGTTGGGAGGGTGTGGGGCTAAACCCCAAAGTTCTATAGCTTCTTCCCCCAATAAACTCTTACAGTGAGTACCCAGACCCATGATCTGCACAGGGTAGGTCTCTGTAAGAATTTTTATTGGTGGTTGCCTTCGATAAAGACTTGGATGAAGTCTATACCCATCATTTCCCCAGATTCTTTCTGCAAAGGCCACTTCTGAAGGATTTCGTTTGTCTAGGGATATTTCTCATGCCTGCTGGGAGTCCCTGTGCAGGAGTTGAGGTCAACCTCTAGAATCCTGGGTCAAGAAAATTCTACTCCTGGTTCTGTTTCACCCAGGAGCCAGCTTTGTTCTTCATTCTGTGCCCCAGACTGAACCCTGACTCTGGTCACATGCTGATCCCTTACCTGTAGTCCTTTCCCACAAGTGCTATTGGTTATCAAAAAGTTTTGATTAACTAGATGAATCAACTTTGACTAGCTATTACATCTCATGGAACTGAGAACTGGTACAAACCAACGTGCATTGTTAGGCTTGGAAAAGATTCTAAACCAGGTGGTGGCTGGCAAGCCTCCTGTTTCAGAGCCAACTCTGAAGTTAGAGCCTAATTAAATATTAACAGCAAGAAGTGATGGACATCCATTTACAAATAACCCCTCTGCACACACAAGACAGATGCACCCTCACATGCACAATGGGGCATGCATCACCCATATAGTCAACTTGCCTACCCAGTGCACCCAGGTAGGGCCTAATGGCATCTCCCTGCTTGTTTCAGAGGAGCGCGTTGTGGTGATCAGCAGCTCAGAAGACTCAGATGCTGAAAACTCGGTGAGTGGCCCAGCAATTTGGCCCAGGACTCTTGGCTCCCCTCATTCCAGGTCCCAGGGGGCACAGGCTCAGGGTGACTCTCAGACTCGCCCTGCATCTGGGGAGTCTTTCAGCGAGGCAGCGAGTCCTGAGCTGTGCTGGGGACGGCCTCCACATGCCAGCTGCATGCCTGGACCACGCTAGCCCTCCCACCGCACCAGGGCAGGAGTCTTCTGTAGATGTACATACTCTTCTGCAATGCTGGTAGAATGTTTTCTTCCAGAGTTCTATCTCTTTTCCTTTGTCTGGAGCTTCTTTATGCATTTTCTGTCCATTAAATCCTCAGCAATGGCTGGGTAAGAATCCATTCCCTGGTTAACCCCAGCCAATGAGGGCCTGTGAAGGGGTGTGAGGTCACAGGGGCCATACCTAAAGGGACCAAATGAGCAAGTGTTGACTCCATGTAAGACACAGCTGCTCTAAAACCATCCCACAGAGGAACAAGTGGCCTTGCGAGTAGTGACCCTGCTGTCCCTGGAGTTTGTTAATGGAGGCTGGGCTGTTACTTGTCCAGGGGAAGTGGGGATCTGAACAGAGTGAAAGGTTGGACTGGGTGGCCCTGAGCTCCCTTCCAGCCCTCAGTCTGAGGTTCTGTATTGGAAAGCATGTGGAGCCCATGGAGACAGCTGCACCACCCTCCTCGACAGCCCATCTCCTGCTGAGAGCGCAAGGAGTACCTCACCCCTGCCAGGCCTCCAGTCTGCCCCACGACATGTGCTGTCCCCCAGCCTGGCCTGCCTACCATCATACTGAGCAAGCCAACAGCCCTGAGACCCTGTCTCCCAGTCTACTCACCAGTCACCAGGAATGTGTCACCGCCGTCCACCGTGGGATCAGCTTCCCAAGACGCAGAACACCAAGAGGCAGCGGCCTTCACCAGATCTTCCACTTTCCCTCCAGAATGTTTCGTGCCCCCATGTGGACTCATACGGTCCCTGTGGCCCCAGCCAGCACTCCTGCCACCTCAGGGACTCCTAACCATTCTGTCCTGCCCCAGGAGGGTCCCACCCATCTCCAAAAGGCCGCCTGCCAGCCCCGCCAAGCTCGAGGAGCAGGGAGCCCCTGTGGCCGCTTGCACCGGGGTTCCCGAGTTGCCCAGTGGATCAACAACTTTTTTGCCCTTCCTCTCTCCTCAGTGACTTCCCACCTCGGTGCCTCTGCCAGGGGGACTGAGATGAGAGGGGAGGCACTCCAGCTTCTGCAGGCAGGAGTTCCTCTCCAGGATTCCGATAGCCCCCCTCGTGAATCCCCAAGTCTGATCTCTTTTGGAAGCCTCTCCAGTTGCATTCCCACCACCCCAACCCTCCAGAGAAGCCCTCAATAGCTCAAGCCCAGGCCCTCCTCAGGCAAGAGTCCTGAGGGCCTCTGTCTTTTTCTGCTGTTGCAGTCATCCGCTTGTAATCTGTGGCCAAAACACCCCTGTCCTGGTCCTCACGTCTCCTCCTCCAGGCCCAGCCATGCTTCCTAGAAGCCCTGCACACAGTAGACATTCAGTAAATCTCGGTCTATGAATGAGCAAAGCATTGAATGACTACAGTGACTTCTGGATGGGGAGACATGAGTCCCCTTGGGCCAAAAGAAGAAGGAAAGATTCAGATCCCTGTTTGTCACACCCCTGGGTCTCTCTCCTCAAGAAGGAAAGTTCTCTGGGCCTTTACATCCATCTTCCTGTGTTCTGAATCACTTGCCAATAGTGTAGCTTCCTACCACCTTGTTCCCTACCCCAAGGCTTTCTCCTGGGCCTCTGCCAGGTCTGAGTCCATGAGGGCAGGGACTGTGCCCAACCTAGGACCTGACATATATGGCTGCTCAATAAATATTTGTTGAACGATCACCCTTGCGAACCCTTATTCCATAGTTATCCCAGTCCATGATGGACTTATATCTTCCTTGCAGGCTGTTTTTATCTTTTCCTACCCTGAGACTTGGTTCTCCCCTGAGATCCTGTGTCTACTCTTCCTCCTACACCTGTGAGCACCTGAGGTGGGAGGTGGGGGTCAAGACCCTTTTTGCTACATGGACTGTTATGTCTCCACCATCAGATCAGATCCCCTGGGCCCATGAGGTTCTATCCACTGGGTGTACCCCATTCTAGCCAGTCATCTCAGTGCTTCTTCCTGGATAAGTTCTACACTCACCACTCCTTGACCTCTCACGGATCTTCACCCCTCTGTACTTCAGATGCCAACTCTACGGCCACCTCAGTGGGCATCACCATCACTGAGAACGGTCCATCTCTACAATGTCCCCCTCAGACTTCCAGCTGTTCACAGCCTCCTGTTCTTACACTCTCCCCTCAGTTACCTGCAGGACCTCGGCTCCTGGACCTTGAATACCTCTCTGCTTTCTCTTCTCAGCTCCTCCTGTCTTTTCCTCTCTCCAGTCAGCATAGCCACCATTTCAGCCCATCTTTCATCAGGTCTCACCTCTTTTTCCCTATTTGACTGCCAACCAGATAGCTGGAGGTTCAAACCCACCAGCCACTCCTTGGAAGGAAGATTGGGCAATCTATTTCCATAGCGATACCGTCTGGGAAACCCAAGGAGGGGTTGCTGTGAGTCTGATCCAACTCCATGGCATTGTGTCCCATTGCGTTGCCCTCCTGATCATCCTGCCTTCTCTCTGCTGCCACCTGGAGGCTGGACTCTGCCTTTAGGAAAAGAGAAATGATTGCCTCTAACCTGTTAACAGGAGCTCTGGTAGCGTAGTGCCTAAGGCCCTTGACTGCTATCCAAAAGGCTTGCGGTTCAAACCCCCCAGCCACTCCTCGGAGGGAAGGTCGGGCAATCTACTTCCGTAGTGATACTGCCTTGAAAACCCAAGGAGGGGTCGCTATGAGTTGGGTCTGACTTGATGGCACATAACAACAACCTGTTAACACCCTTGGCTCTGTGAACAGTCTCTCCTACCTCAGCACGCTCTCCTGCTCTGTAGCAGCTCCTCCACACTCCACTTGTCTTGCTCTGGTCCCTCATTCTGACCCTCATGTAGGCAGGTGACTGCACCTCCTGCTTCAGATGTAAAACAGGAGCCCTTGGAAGGGATGGGAGCAAGCTGTTAGTGTCCTGCAACCTAGTTACAGATTGGGCTGTGCTTCCACATCCTCACCCTGTCCCTTCTGTTAGAATGGAGGAGGCATCTACCTTCATCTAGGACTTTCTCCACCTCTGTCTTGTTCCCCGCCTACTTATTCCCCACCCCTCTCCTCATCTCATCCTCATCTCTCCTGCATCTTCAAATGCTCCTACTTCCTTCTGAACTGCAACTAAACATCCTGCACTCATCCTCACCCTCATTCCCATTTTTGAAAAATGCCACCCCACCTCCCTCTTCAGTGAATAAGCCCCCTTCCTCTCCTCACCTTGTTTTTAACTTCAGCTGCCTCCATTCCCTCCTCATTTCTTCTTTTACTTCGTAGCATGCTCCTTCCCCACCATCCAGTGGAACTCCACTCATGTGCACCACTGACCTCCACCCATTAAGTCCTGTGGCCACATTTAGTCCTTACTAGTCTTGGCCAGCATTGGACACTTGGCCTGTGTGTCCTTGAAAGACTGCTTCTCTGGGGTTCAGAGGTGCCCTGCTTTCCTTTGCGGTATGCTCCTGCAGCTCTGGACCCTCTTCAGTCTCCTTGATGGTCTCTTCTCTGTCCTCTTAAATGTGGTGGTCTGCAGGCTCTGGTTCTGGGCCCCCCTTTTTGGTCTGTACTCTCCAGTTGCCTTCTGACATCTCTCCTTGATCACCCTGCAAATAGAAGCATACCTCGTTTTATTGCACTTCGCAGATATTTTGTTGTTTTACATATTAAAGGTTTGTGGCAACCCTGCATTAAATAGTCTGTCAGCACCATTTTTCTAACAGCATGTGCTCACTCCATGTCTCTCTGTCTCATTTTGATAATTCTCACAGTATTTCATATTTTTTCATAATGCTGTTACACACTTAGTAGACTACAGTGTAGAGTAAACATATATGCACTGGGAAACCAAGAAATTCCTGTGACTCGCTTTATTGCGATACCACTTCATTGCGGTGGTCTGGAACCAAACTTGCAATACCTCTGAGGTATGCCTGTACTCAAATTCTGCCAGTTACTCACGCGAGACTCCACAGTCACCCAGTCTGCCTCCCTTTTATTATCTCTCACATCCAGTCAATTATGGGGTCTTACCTTTCTTTGCATGTGCTGCATTCCTCTGAAATGTGGGCCCTTCTTCCTACTCCATAGTCTTGATCATTTTTAAATTACTGCTGGCCCTGAGTGGAGGTAGAAACCAGGGAAAGAGATGAGAAAAAGGATTGGAATACAATAGTCACTCCAGGCAGCATGGAGGGTCAAGTGGAGGAATTGAGACCAGCAGTATTTGGGGTGAGTCGGGAGTAGGGAAATGGCCAGCCTAGTCCTCAGCTGTCAACAAGGACTCAGTAAGTGAGGCCTGAAGTTAATCAAGGTGTGTAAGCACGTTCTGGGTTATGAAGAATTAAGCATTTGGAAGCAGTTGCTCACTTTTGGAGTGCAGGCCTGGAGGTGTGGAGAGAGCCAGAGGCCAGAAGACTGTTACCTTTGGCTGTCCAAAAAGGAGACCCCAGGTTACCTTTGTGTATTCATTCTTTAGATGCACATTTTGAAATTTAGCCATTGCTGGAATCCCAAATGTTATTTTAAAAAAGAAACATTTTGAAGCTAACAAATTATGTCCCTGGAGTTTACTCTTGGCTACTAACCCAAAGGGTGGTGGTTCGAGTCTACCCAGTGGCGCCTCGGGAGACAGGCCTGACAGTCTGCTTTCATGAAGATGACAGCCAAGAAGACCCTAGGGAGCATTTCTACTCATGGAGTTGCCATGAGTTGGAATTGACTTTGAAGGCAAAGGATTGGTTTGGTTGTTGTTCTCACGTACTCCTTGTGGTCCTTCTGTGTCCCTCTCCAGAGCCCTGGGGCCCTTAGAGCCCCTGCAGCACCCCCCACTGCAGATTCCTACACCCTGCTTAGAGAGAGGGGCCAGGCTGTATTTGCAGGGTGCCTTAGCTCCCACATAGCCACATCCCCTTCCCATCTGTGGCCTTTATCCAACCTCCCAGTGCATGAAAGTTGTAAAATGCTTGCTCTGCTAAGAAGATCATGTTTTCTGAGTGTACCAGGGTGTACTCTCAGAAGGAGTAGACCTCCCTGCTGGGCATTGGCTGTGTCTTGCTGAATCTGGGCATATCTGGGGCCTCAGGCGCAGGTCTTGGGGTCTGTGAGACTGCTACAGCGAGGAGGAGTTTTTGTGCAAGACCCTGCCTGTGCTAGAAGAGGCAGTGGACCAAAGAGTAGGCCACAGATGGAGCCGAGGTCAGTGGTGGAGGGGTGAGCCTCAGGCCCAATTGCGGAGCGGTTGGGTGAGGACTCTGCAGATTGCTAGGGTGGGTCAGCAATGTTTGTGCCACAGGGTTCCCATTTTAGGGCCAAAGCAGAGAAAAGATGGGTATTCTCACACACTGTTGCCACAGGTGACTGGCTCCAGCACCCCTGCAGCGGCAGGACCAAGTGGAAGCAGGAAGGCCTGGCCAACGTGGTAGCACCTGGTGAAAGTGGCGGCGGTGACCAGCAGAAGGGAGTCCTTTGGGAAGCAACAGATCTGGGGGAGGGGGCCATGATGCTGGTGAGTGCCCATCACACCCTCCTTCCACGGCCCCCTCCCCAGGGAGGCTGGTAGGAGCTGTATTCCCTGAAGGGCAGCATTGTGCTGCCCAGGGGCCAGAGCAGTAGGAAGATGGGCAGTAGAGGCCACAGGCTAACTAATAGCCATTTCATACATACATGGAGCTATCTCCAGGGCCTTCCAGTCTTTGCAGAGCTGGGATTTCACTGCAAAAAAAACCAGCAATGCTTGTGTTCTGTGAAACTGATTCTAGCCATGGCTGAAGCTTGGGTGAGGGAGAAAGTTCCTTAAGAGCTTGGGGAGCTCTTGATTGGCATTAATGTCAGAGACTAGCTATTTCAAGGTGACTGGATGCTGCCTGTCAAAAAAGTCTGGTTCATGTCTGATTGACGACCAAGCATGGAATGAATCAGAGATTAGGACAGTAGCTCTCAACCCTAGGTAGCTTGAACAAATCTGCCTTCCTGGGTGAAACCTGGGCATAGAGATTTGTTGAAGCTGCTAATGCACAGCCAAAGTAGAGAACCATGGAATTGGGTGTTCAGTTGCACATCTGTGTCAGAGGAATGCCTCTCATGTGTCTATTCAGCCTTGAGTGGAAGTGACATGTCCATACTGGGGTAAGATACAGCTGGAGACAAGAGAGGCTGAATCTTCCCAGATAAACCTAGACTTTTGGAAGGTGGTTAAAATGCAGCCCAACTGCTTCGTATAAGTGCCCTTGTTAGACTTGCTGTGCTGATGCAGAATGCACTTGACCTGCTCAGGCCCTAAGATCTGGGTTGAAGATCCATGAGGTACAATTTTTTTTTTTTTTTTTTTTTTTTTAGGATTTGGGTGAAGATTTACAGAGTAAATTCACTTTTCATACAGCAGTTCACATATACTTTGTCTCATGTCATTGACCAAAATTTACAATGCAGCAGCTTCCCTCCCACTTCCTCCCCATAGTTACCTCCTCCCAGTGTCCATCCCTTCATACTCTTCTGCACCCTGAGCTATCTCCCTGTGCATAAGCAGCCCTTCCTTCTCCCATGATTGTTCTCTCCAGGGCGTGTGTCTACTTGAGGTAAATGTTTAACTCACATGCCTGTACTTTGTTTGGCTGGAAACCACAGTTGTGGGTTCAATTCCAGACCTGAAGGGCAGCTAGGGGCCATAGTCTCAGTGTTACACCAGGCTCTATTGGACCAGCAAACCTGGTCCCCACCTTCTTTTTTTTTTTGGCATGAGGTACAATTTTGTATATTCTAGTAGCATGTGTATCCTGGAAAATTCCTGGATCCCATATGGCTCAGTCTGAGCACAGTTTTGCATTCAAAGAAACACAGTCCATTAACTGAATAGAATAAAAAATAAATTGTAGTCTTACATTTTTCAAAGAATATTAAAGAGGATCCAATTCATAACCTACTGTAGGTAGCACTTTAATTCCTTTTCCCCTTTCCTATAGGGAGCTCTGGTGGCGTAGTGCCTAAGGCATCTGACTTGCTAACCAGAAGGCTGGCGGTTCAAACCCAGCCTTCTGGTTAGCAAGTCAGATGCCTTCTGGTTAGCAAGTCAGATGCCAAAGGAAGGTTGGGCAATCTACTTCCATAGTGATAGCACCTCGGAAACTCGAGGGGTCGCTATGAGTCAGACCTGACTGGGCAGTGGGTTTTCCTTTCCTATAGGTCTTATCACCTCCCATCTCATACTTAACTGAAAGCTTTTCCCTACTTTTCACTGTGTAGCCCTCACACATGTGCTCTTCTCCATTTCCCACTCCCTCTTCCCTCCTGTCCCCTTCCTTTTCCCTGCTAAGCATATCTCAGCCTTTTCCAGTGACAGGCCCTTTCCTGTCTTTTTGGATCTTGGTCTCTACCACTGTCCTTCTCAATCCTCTTGTTCCACCCATCCAGTTACCATGATCTTGGAATAAGGCCCAGGAGTGGGTAGAGAGGGAAAGCTCTCCTGTGCTGGATTCTCTATGTGCTGAATGCTCTTCTGTTAAACCTGGGTCTTTAGAAAATCCTGTTTAAATGTTCTGGCTACTTCCCAGCTGTGTTGCTGGGATTTAGGGAGGGGTGTTGTGAGTTTACAGCTGGCTGGAGTTAAATGGAAGGCATGCCAGTGAGACCAGCCCCATGGTGCAGCCCTACTTTATGGAACCCATCAAGAGCAAGAAGAATCTTGGAGGAAGAAGAGTTAGGGCTGAAAGATCCATCCTTCCTTCCATTGACAAGCTCACTAGAAAGGGTGTATCCTTTTATTAAGGGAGCCCTTTATTAAGGGTTTTCTTACAGAAGGCAGCTTCACTAAGTTCGGGACAAAGGACATTTTCCATGACTATAGAAGGAAAATGGCCTCAGAACAATGGGACACTCTGCCAGCCATCATAGATGATCCTGGTATAGAGATGAGGGAGGTAGCCCAAAGATACAGCTGTGCAGCTCTCTGGGGAGCTCTGTTCTTGGAAGAGCAGATACAAAGGTAAACAGATTGTAACTCTAGACTTGGTTCTAAGGCCTGAAGGAACATGCAAAGATCTGAAGTTCCAAATGGAAGGAGACCACACACCAAGGGGCTTTTGCCGTTATCTTTGGAGCAAAAATAATGGAGAAGGCCCAGAGCACTATGTCAGTGAGTGGCAGAGAGGACCCGGCCAAGGGGACTGGTAAGGGAGCTGGGGCTCCAGGGAGCACAGAGCAAGGAAGCCCAGTCCATCCACTAGCCCAAAGTATGAGGACACCACTGCTTTGTGAATGGGACAGGCGCTGGGAAGCTGCAGACAGAAAACATCTTGATTATTGTAGAGGGAAGAAGATGGAGTCTATGGTCCACCAGCCAATAACTTTGACCATGACTCCTTATAGAAGGCTTCTGAGGGGAAGGAAAAGGAGCAGATGGGAGACAGCAGTGTGGGCTCACTGAGCACTGCATGTACTGTCAGTCTTTGATGGTGTGTCTAAACAGGGCAAAGCATTTGACATGGTCTCCTATAGATCTGTGTGTGGTGGTGGTGGTGGTGGTGGTGGTGGTGATAGGTGCCATCAAGTCGGCTCTAACTAAAAGCAATCTTATGCATAACAATGAAATGTTGCCCAGTCCTGCGCCATTCTTACAATCATTGCTGTTTGAGCCCATTGTTGTAGCCACTGTGTCAATCCATCTTGTTGAGGGTCTCCCTTTTTCCATTGACCCTCTACTTTACCAAGTATGATATCCTTCTCCAGGGACTGGTCCCTCCTGATGCCATGATCAAAGAAAGTAAGACAAAATCTCACCATCCTTGCTTCTAAGGAGCATTCTGGCTGTAGATCCACATGTGAAAAGAAGAGAACCGGCTCTCTGTGGATTTACAGTGAATGTCTGTTTACATCACTGACAGGAAGGAACTTGGATGAGCCTGGGCAGGGCTGTGATATGTAAATAAAATAAAAATCAGACATGGCTTGGCAAATTCAGAACATTTTAATTTACTTGTGGGCAGTAATGACTTTTCTCTGGGCTGAAGTTTTATTGAAAACTTCACCTGGACAGTGGAAGGGCAAGGGGAATATGCTACTGTTCCCAAGACCGGGACATTAGCCAGAGGTCAGAGTTAATGGAGGCCTCAGATACCCCCTGGTGATACCAACTCCTTCAATAAGCCAGAGACAGTTCACAAAGAGGAAAGACTGGCAGTCTGTCCTGGACCCTGTCCCAACAGTGTCACCACCAGCACTGACGCTGGCCACTTTGCTTCCACCCGGTCTCCGGCTAATGTCCACAGGTGGAATTCACAGGATGGTTCTGAGTTGGCCACTAAAGACTGGACACCTGGGCTTGGTGGCTGTGCAGATGATGAGCAACTAACGGTGTTATTAGCAGAGGCTCAGCCTCCCCTGTAGCCCCAAATCCTCGGAGACTCAGAACTGGGGCCCTTCTCCCCTCCCACCCTGAGCCTTTCCAACAGTGTTTCTGCCAGGGCCTTGGGACTGGAGAGTTGGGGCCTTAAAGTGCCCATCTGGGGGAGTCCAGGATTCACAGGCTTCTCTAGGCAGCCCAAATGAATGTGCTGCATGAGGGGAGGGCCCAGGCATCTCTCCAGGCTCTGGGGCTTGGAGACTTCTTTCTCTACTGCTCTCCCACTCCCAGGGATCTGTCTGTCTGCTCAAATGTGAAGTTCAGGGTGCCGAGCAGTCCTCCCTGTCCCCTTGGTGCACAACTTGGGGCCTCTGCTGGCTCAGGAGACAAGAAAAACCAAGCTCCTGGGACCTTCCAGAGAAACAGGTAGGGTTCAAGATTGGCTTCTTCATCCCTGCCCCAAATTCACAGTGTTAAGTCCCCTCAGGAACAGATCCCTCAGGCTCTGCCTGCTGTAGCAGCTGGCCCCAGTCCTGAGCCCTCATGCCCAGCACTGCTCACCCATGCATACACGCACCCATGTATTCTTTCACACACTGGCTCCCACACTCACACCCCCTTGTGCACATGCATGCATGCATGTGTGCACACACTTGCACATGATCATTCATGTTCATCCCCTGAATCATGTTTTCACACACCCACATGGTCACAGTCTCTCATAGTTAACCACTTGCTAATGCACGCACACTGATTCACACAATCATGCCTTTCACACTTCACACCCATTCATGCATGTGCACACATTCTCTGAGCACATATACTCATAACTGCACATACATGTTCTCTTTTCCAATAATATAGCCTCCCTTGTGTGCACACAGATGCCTGGCTCTTGTTTACACTCATGTACACACACAGTCTTACACACAGCTGCACACTCTTACTCGTAGGCACACATTGCTGATGTGCCCTCTCCCCTCCGAGCCCATGACCTGTTGGTTTTCTCTGTGTTGCAGTCCTCCCGAGAGCTAGATGACAGCAGCAGCGAATCCAGTGTCTTCCAGCTGGAGAGCCCCAGCTCTTTGAGAATTCTGAATGAGAACCTCGCCGATTCCCCAGCAGAAGACAGGCCCCTGGTTTTCTTTGACCTCAAGATTGACAATGAAAGTGGGTTCTCCAGTGGCCACCCTTACCCCTTTCTAGCTTAGTCTGTCAGTTCCCAAGAAACCATTACCACCACAAGTTGCTGTTGAGTTGGTACCAACTATTGGTGACCCATGTGTGAAAGTAAAGTGTGCTCCGTAGGATTTTCAGTGGCTTGTATTTTGGGCCAGGCCTTTCTTCCAAGGCACCTCTGGGTGGACTCAAACCAGCAGCCTTTTGGTTAGCAGCTGGCGCGTTAACCATTTATACCACGTAAGGACTCCATTCCTAAGATAAGTGCAGGCAGAGCGGTGTGTGAAGCTCAGGGGAGCCCTGGCCAGTGTTGGCAGCCAAAGTGGACTTACTTGGGGTCTCTCAGGTGTGCCACTTGGTTGTCTGAGTAATGACTTCTTCCTTGACCAGTGCCTGGAAGTGTAAGGCAGCACTCCTCTTACACAGACAGTCTGAGGAACACCTAAACAGAAACAAAGAGTGTGAACTTGTTGCTATGAGACCAGTAATCCAGCACAGCCTTTGGCCACGACTGCACATTCCTGACTCTAGGCCCATCCCACAGATGGCTCCCGAGGAAGGCCACAGAGCCAAGGCCACAGACACTTAGCCCCTCTGCTCGCCACAGTGCTTGCCCTGGCCTCTCCCGAGCCTAAGCCCTAGCTCGTGGCATGGATTCAACATTGGAGCCCACTCACACCACAAAAGCAGCAGAGTTTTCAAGTCCAATTTGTAGACCTCATGTGCAAGCTTTGGGCTTTTCTTTGAATGGAGTGGACTGGGTGGGTCTGCTGTCTGTGTCCCATGGCTCTGACAGTGCTTGGGCAGGGGCTTTAGTTAAGTGACTTATGGGATTGGAGGCCAGGGGGCAGGGAGTGGAGGGCCTGGTGGAACCAATCAAGGGTCTCTGATGTTGGTGGGTGGAGGCTAATAGGGCCCTGGATCCAAAAGGGTTTGGTGAACTGAGCAGGTAATGGGAGGGTAAAGAGCTGAACCCACAGTAGATGAGCAAGGGGTCTTTGGAGAGCAGCTGGGCCTCCCGCTCTGACCCTCGTCCTCATCAGAGCCAGTGTCAGGGCTGTTTGGAAGCTGTTTGGTTCCTGCCAGCAGGCCCCAAGGTGGGGTCTCTAGATGGTGGGTTGGCTGCCCTAGAGGTCTCTGTTCCCCCACCAGTGTCTCCTGTGCCCCAGGGACCTTACCCTGCCCTTTTCTTCTGCCCAGCCCAGAAGATTAGCCAGCTGGCAGCAGTAAACCAGGAAAGCAAGTTCCGAGTGCTTATCCAACCCGAGGCCACCTTCAGCATCTACTCCAAGGCCGTGTCCTTGGAGGTGGGTCTGCAGCACTTCCTCCGCTACTTGAACTCCATGCACCGCCCCATCCTGGCCTGCTATAAGCTATGGGGGCCTGGCCTCCCTGACTTCTTCCAGGCCCTGGAGAACATGAACAGCCTGTGGGAGTTCCAGGAGGTCATCTCGGGCTTCCTGGCCACGCTGCCCCTGATCCGGGAGCACGTGCCCGGGGCCAGCAGCTTCAAACTCAAGAACCTGACCAAGACCTACCTAGCAAGAAACATGAATGAACGCAGTGCCCTGGCCACTGTGCTTGCCATGCGTGACCTGTGCCACCTCCTTGAGGTCTTCTCAGGCCTCCCACTGGCCCAGCATGTCTACTCCTTCAGCAGCCTGCAATGCTTTGCATCCCTGCAGCCCCTGGTGCACTCAGCCGTCCTGCCCCGGGCTGAAGCTCGTCTTATGGCCCTCCACAATGTGAGCTTCATGGAGCTGCTGGAGACCTACCGCCGAGACCCTCAGTGGGGCTTGAGGAAATACAGCCGCTATCTGAGCCTGCAGGTTGCTCCAGAGTCACCCACCCAGCCTGCTTTCAACCTACAGGCTCTTTGTGCTTACTTTGAAAACCTACTGGCACCCTCCAGCCATAGGTTGGCAGAAAGGGCCTCCAAGCAGAGCTGAGAGGAGGGGGTGAGTGACTTGAAATTTCTGGGGGTGAAGGGATGGGGCCTCGGAGCCAGACTGACTAGTCATAGAAGCCCTACATCCCCCATACTCAGTTGCAGTTCAGTTCAGAACCAGTTCCCCTTCTCTGGGACCAAGTTCTCCTCTAAAAATCCCACAGAAAAGGTTCCAAGGCCAAGAACTTATCCCAGGGTCCTGGGAGAGCCCGTGGGTTCTTTCACAAGACCCTCACCACTCCTCACCCTAAGCCGGGAGCTAGAACTCGGGACATGCTGAGTGAAGAGACCAGGGCTTCTGGGCTCTCTAACTGGCCTCTATCCTGCCTCAGCTACCCTATCTGCCACTTCCATGGGTGTCTCTACAATTCCTCCCTGACCCCCAGCCCACCCAGGGAATCAGCTGACAGCTCCTATGGATATCAGCAGCCCCCCTACCAAGTACCCAAAGTGCCTTTCACACCAAGCTGCCTTCATGAATTTAGGTTCTCCCAGCCCCTGTCTGCCCAGGCTTTCTGTAAGCCTCCCCTTGGAAACATTTTCATCCCAAAGGGGCCTCATATCTGCAGAGACAGAAGCTGCTACTCCCTGCACCCCCTTCCCAGCTACATCAAACCTCAAGATGCAGGACTCCACTTTCAAAGTCTGACCCTTCCTCATGACCATGCAGACTCTGCTTCTCATTCCTGGCCACCAGACTCCTCTCCATGTACTGCCCACACCCCCAGGTCCCCCAAGGAACATCCTTTCACATATGTTATTAAAATTGTAGTTGGGGACTGGCAGCATTAGCATCATTGGAGAGCTTGTTAGAGGTGCAAATTCATGGGTTCTACCTCAGACCTTTTTGAAGATAAATGTGACACCATTCCTCTTAAATTTGTCATTCCCAGCATAGTAGCTCATATAATTGTCTACTCCAGAATGACTAATACTAATGCAGCTACATTTCATTTCATTTTTCACAACTTCCAGTTTTCCTGGATTCATACTTTCTATGTTCCATGTTCCCATTATTAATGGATGTTTGCAGCTGTTTCTTCTCATTTTGAGTCATGCTGCATCAGCAAATGGAGGTCCAAAAGCTTTACTCCATTCACATCAAGGCTGACTTTATTTTTAGGAGGCAGCTCTTTCCCAGTTACATTTTGAGCATCTTCCAATTTGAGGGGCTCATTTTCTGGCACTATGACAGTCTTCCATTGCTATCCATAAGGTTTTCAGTGGCCATTTTTTTTCAGAAGTAAACTGCCACATCCTTCTTCCTAATTTGTCTTAGTCTGGAAGCTCTGCCTAAAACTGTCCACCATGGGTGACCCTGCTGGTATTTGAATACCGGTGACATAGCTTCCATCATCACAGCAACATAGAAGCCACTACAATACAACAAACTGACAGATGAATCAGACAGACTGACAGAAGGTAGGTGGCTTTTGTGATAGAAACTATGCTGGAGATCATATGACAGAATTTTGCAAGACCAATGACCTTATTCATGGCAGATACTTATTTTCAACAACATAAAGTGATTATACATATGGACCTTGCCATATGGAATACACAGGAATTAAATTGACTACATCTATAGAAGGAGATAATGGAGAAGCTCAATATCAGCAAAAACAGAGCCAGGGACTGACTGTAGAACAGATCATCAATTGCTCATATGCAAGTTCAAGTTGAGACTGAAGAATATTAAAACAAGTCCATGAGAACCAAAAATACAACCTTGAATATATCCCACCTGAATTTAGATGCCATCTCAAGAATATATTTGATGCATTGAATACCAGAAACCAAAGACAAGATGAGTTGTGGAATGTCATTGAGCACATTACACATGAAGAAAGCAAAAGGTCATTAAAAAGAAAGGGAAGATGGAAAAGACCAAAATGGATGAAACTCTGAAACTCGCTCTTGAACAGAGAATAGTTAAAGCAAATGGAAGACACAGTGGAGTAAAAGAGCCGAACAGATGTCAAAAGGAACTCAAGAAGACAAAGTGTTATAGTGAAATGCACAAAGACCTAGAAAACCCACTTCTCAAGCTGAAATAACTGAAGAAAAATTTTAAGCCTCAAATTGCAATACTGAAGGCTTCTATGGGCAAACTATTGAATGACACAGGAAACATCAAAAGAAGATGGAAGGAATACACAGTCACTGTACCAAAAACAATTGTTGATATTTGTCCATTTCAGGAGGTAGCATATGATCAAGAACCAGTGGTATTAAAGGAAGAAGTCCAAGTTGCATTGAAGGAATTGGAAAACAAGGTTTCAAGTATTGATGGAATATCCATTGAGATGTTTGAACAAACAGACGCAATGCTGGAAGCACTTACTTGTCTGTACCAAGAAATTTGGAAAGCAGCTACTTGACCAACTGACCTGAAGAGACCCATATCTGCTCATTCCAAAGGTGATCCAACAGAATGTGGAAATTATCGAACAACATCATTAATATCATATGCAAGTAAAATTTTGCTGAAGATAATTCAAAAACAATTGCAGCAGAATATTAACAGGGAACTGTCAGAAATTCAAGCCAGACTCAGAAGAGGACATAGAATGAGGGATATGACTGCTAATGGAAGGTGGATCTTGGCTGAAAGCAAAGAATACCTGGAAGATGTTTACCTGTGTTTTATTGACTGTGCAAAGGCATTTGACTGTGTGGATCATTAATAAGTTATGGATAACATTACGAAGAATGGGATTCCAGAACACTTAATTGTGCTCATAAGGAACTTGTACGTAGACCAAGAGGTAGTTCAAACAGATCGAGGGGATATTGCATGGTTTAAAATCCAGAAAGGTGTGTGTCAGGGTTGTATCTTTTCACCATACTTGTTCAATCTGTATGCTGAGCAAATAATCCTAGAAGCTGGACTATATGAAGAAGAAAATAGCATCATCAAGTCATTAACAACCTGTGATGTTCAGATAGCACAACTTTGCTTGCTGAAAGCAAAGAAAACTTGAAGCACTTACTGATGAAGATCAAGACTACATCCTTCAGTATGGATTGTACCTCAAAATAAAGAAAACAAAAATCCTCACAACTGGACCAGTAAGCAACATCATGATAAATGGAGAAAAGATTGAAGTTGTCAAGGATTTCATTTTACTTGGATCAACAATCAGCACCCATGGAAGCAGCGGTCAGGAAATCAGACAGTGTTTTGCACTGGGCAACTCTGCTGCAAAAGACCTCTTCAAAGTATTAAAGAGCAAAGATGTCACTTTGAAGACTAAGGTATGCCTGACCCAAGCCATGGCATTTTCAGTCACCTCATATGTATGTGAAAGCTGGACAATGAATAAGGAAGACCAAAGAAGAACTGATGCATTTGAATCGTGGTAGTAAAAAATATTGAATATACTATGGACTACCAAAAGAATGGACAAATCTGTCTTGGGAGCACTGGCTTTACCAGTGAACTCCTACTTACCAGTTGCCATCAAGTTGACTCCAATTCATGGCAACTCCCTGTGTCCCTGCATGGTGCAAACAGTTAATTTGCTTGGCTGCCAACTGAAAGGTTATATAGGTGTGAGCCCACCCAGACACATCTTGGAAGAAAGGCCTGGTGATCTGTGTCTGAGAAACCAGCCTCTGAAAATCCTACAGAGCGTAGTTCTACTCTAACACACATGGGGTCATCTTGAGAACAGTGATCTCAGAAGCCTGCAAAATAGGATTCAGATGCTGGACTTTTAGGGCAGATGCTAAGTCTCACGTTCCCTTGGGGAGCAGGCTAATGGGTAGATGGTGGCTGGGACCACAGTCTGACTATAATGACCATCTTAACAACTGATAAGGCAGCCCTTGGGCCACTCTCCACATCCTCCTCACGTCTCAGCTTAGCCCTGGACCAAGTAGCACCCACCGACTTCCCAGCTCTAATCACAACCCCAATGCTTGATATTTTCAAATGCAGCTAATCACAGTTTCTGTAAGAGAGTGGTTTTGCCCTGTCTCCACTGTCACAGCCTTTAATAAAGCATCTTAAAAACCTGATGCTCCAGTCCAAACGCTGCTTGGCCCACCCTAGAGGAGCCAGAGAGAAACCTCTTGCCTGGTGAGACCACTTGCCCTGTACAGCAGTTCCTTGTGGAGGTCTTTTGAGACTTGGCAAAGCTGAAGGCCTCGAGGATGTGGATCGATCCCCCATGGTAAACAGGGAGACCAAGGTGGGCCTGCTTCAGAATCATCTCTAGAACAGAGGTAGCACCAACTTCTAGAGCAAGGGGCAGGGTCTGAAGGAACTTTAACCACTGCCCTGCTGGGTACTTACATATCCCTCTCTGTTTCAGGGTGACAGAAGGTAACCTCTTTAAAAAAGGGGAAGAGGCTGGGAACATTAGCAATGTGTAGTTAATGTGCTGCTGTCTTGGATGTGACAGATACCAGTGGTGTGTCTGACACAGATGAGACTTACATGAGTACCCAGCCTGGGTGAGCAGCCTACTGATATGATTTGATCAGTGTCCCCATCTTTCACCCTACCTGTATGTCCCAGATGCCCAAACTCCAGTCCTAGCATTTTAGTCTCTCACCTTGGTCCTTGGTCCTTGGTCCTTTGCCCAGAAAGTTCAAGTCTGAATATGTCACCCATGCTTCATTTTTTGAACTATATCTCAGATTTACTGTCAGAATGCTAAATTTCAGCCCCCACTTAGTACCATGACCCTGATCATGCATTAGCCTATCTCATCCTCAGGCTTCCCCTCTATAGAACAGGATAATGTGGGTTGTTTTTACCTTGCAGGATCTTTGTGTGAACCAATAAGAAAATGTTTGTGAAAATATCTTTTTAATATATGGAGGGGCACACAAATATAAGAGCTTATTTCATAGACAACCAAGAGGATCATGTTAATTGCTTATAAATTCTAGAAAAATAAATATATTAGATCTTAGGGAAAAAAAGTACATGGGATTATCTTTAGGGGAATAAAGAACAATGTCTGAGAAGCTGGGAGAAACCCCTGGACAGAACATATAACCCAGGGTTCTGGCACCTGAGTGAGCCAGGAAGAACAAGGGGGTCCACCTTGTGGCTGAGCAGCAGTTGGCTCTGTGTTCCCAATATACCCAGATGAGAGATTTCAGCCACATTAACCTGGAGTAGACAACAGCCTTCCCATGGTTGCCCTAACCTGCTGCCCAGCCTTGCCTAGCCCAGCCCAGCCCTGCTCCAGTCTGTCTCTGAGGCCCAAGGCCTTACACCCTCAGGAAGGTCACTCCAAAAATCTGATCTGTTCCTAACCATAATCTTGTGCTTATATCCATTTGCACAACATCTAACTGCTACCTTGGTGCCTGGCCCTGCTGTTCTGCCCTGCACCTTTCTCTCATCCTGCCCTGGCCCAGCCTTAGACTGCCCACTTCCATCCTTATTCCCTTGCCAGGCTCACTCTGACTCCTACTCCCAACCCTAAGCTTTACCTTAATACCTGCCAGCAGGCTTGGGCCCTCTTGATCTCATCTTTTCCTCTGACCTCATGCTTGTCTCCATCCCACACTCCAGGTGTGAGGAGGTCCTTTCTCTTCTTCCACCCTTCACAACCAAGGGAATGCCACAGCTAGTGAGCTTGGGCCAAAGCTTGACCAAATGCCAAGTCAGAGAGGGACTCTGCCCAGAGGGAAGAGGAGCTGAGCTAGAGCGGCTTCCGATTCAGCCAGCAGAGGGTGCTACAGTCCCACTGGGCCTGATCTTGAAGCTGCCACTCAGCAAAGTGGGTGGGGAAAGGTGTGCAGTTTAGCCTGAGGTACCTCAGTCTTCCCCCCCCAAAAAAAAAAAAAAATAATAACACTGCCATGGACTCATAGCAACCTTGCCCGGTCGTCCTTCCACGGAGTGGCTGGTGGGTTTGAACCACCAAACTTCTGGTTAGCAGTCAAATGCCTTAGGCACTGTGCCACCAGAGCTCCTTCAGTCTTTCCAAAGTGCAATACAAACTCTCCATGGTATGAGAGATATAGGTATGTAGTGCATGGGGAAACATTTAAAAAATGTTAACCAGTTTTCATTTATTTTAACATCTATCACCTAAGCCACTCCTCAGAAGGAAAGTTAGACAATCTACTTCCGTAGTGATACCACCTTGGAAACCCAAGGAGGGGTTGCTGTGAGTCGGATCCCACTCGACGGCAGTGTGTTTATTAGAAAAAAAAATCAGTACTGTGTTTTCTGGGATATAGTTACTCAGGATGAGACCAAAGTGGGATTCTTTAAAGGTCAATTTAAAAACAAAAATGAAGTAACAAAAAGTTCAGGAGGGCCACAAATTTGTGAAACTTGTGAGTGTGGAAGGAATGACCCAATTTTGGGAAATACTGGGTAGAATTAGGGGGAGGGTTAGAAGCCCAAGTTAGATCTGGGGTAAAGATGGTGTAGGGCTCAGTTAACAGGTGGGGATGAGGTGGACCAGGCTGGAGGGAGATGGAAGGGAACATGAGCAGAGTCTCAGGACACTCCTCCCACCCCCACCCCTCATAGCTTCCATCTTGGGCACAGGAGGAGCCTGGGGCTAGGAGAGTGAGAGGTATTTTGGTCTCAGAATCCAGGTGTCAGCCCCAGAACTTCTGGACCTGAATGAAAAAGATACCTAAGGGTTGGGAGAAGGGCTAGAATTTCAACCAACATTCCTCCAAAACAAAAAGTCTGGAAGTTCTTACCATTTGCTGATAAGTGAGGAGAAAATTCCTTCATTCTTGGCTCAAGCAACTTCCTCAAATACAGCCCAGAAGAATTCTCAAAAAGACCAGCTGCCTGGACAATGCTAGAGTCTGTTTACAACTATTATAAACATCCCAAACCTGATAACCAAGCAAGCATATTACTGACTAACCACAGAAGTTTTCCAAAAAGCTTGCCAGTCAAGCAAGTATGATGGGAGGTTTTGTGCTTATCTGATCATCTAAAACTGTGTGTCCCTTGTGCAGACTGAGAAGCAGAGAACCTGGTGTAGAATTAACCTGAGGGCTGACTCTCCTGGAGTTCTACAGATGTCAAGCCCAGGCTGACACCAGAGCGGACCCATGATTGATTCTGATTACTGTACAATTAATCAGATTCACCAAGGAGGAGGTGGAGGGTGGTGTCCTTGTAGAACATGGGTTTTGGAGGGACCTGGGTTCAGATCCCAGCTCTGCCATGTGATCTTGGACAAGTTAGTCTCTGTGATCTCATATGTAAATTGGGAATGACAATACATATGTCACAGATGGTGAGAATTAAATGAAGTAACATATATAAAGCACTAAGCTTAGTGATGGGTTGTTGTTACGTGCCGTCGAGTGGGATCCGACTCATAGCAACCCCTCCTTGGGTTTCTGAGGCAGTATCACTACAGAAGTAGATTGCCCCATCTTCCTTCCGAGGAGTGGCTGGTGGGTTTGAACCTCCAGCCTTCTGGTTAGCAGTCAAGTGCCTTAGGCACTATGCTACCAGAGCTCCTAGTGATGGGTTAATGTTCAATAAAAAGTAACTCTCTACACCCAACACCCTACAGAAGGTGTTATACTGACCACCAAAAAGCCCTCTCTGTCCCTCCTCTCCCCTGCCCTTCTTTTCTCTTCCCTTACCTTCTCCCTTTCTCATTTTCCTCTCTCCTGGCTCCAGTCCTTTTAGGATGACTCTGGGTGACTGTGTCCCCAACCATCTCTCCAAGTCTCCTTGACTGTCTGCTTTTCCCGATGGGTTACCCTGCAGGCTCCAGGCTGGATAGATTTATAGCAGCCTCCCCCACCCTGCCCAGCTCCCACCTCCTACCAGACACAGCCATCTGCAGAAAGGTCACTTTCTTGCAGCACAGGCAGAGATGTGGGTTGGACAGAGAGGGCCATGGAGGAAGCAAATAAATACATCATGTTTCCAGCTGGGCCTGGAGATAAGGGGTCATGTGATGAGGCTGAGGCATCCAGATACCTCCTAGCCCTTCTGCTGGCCTTGATGGGAAAGACTGTTGCACTTCAAAGAGACATGGCAGATAGCTGGCTTGGAAGGTCTTCCTTCCTGGGAGGGTGCTGCACTGTGGGTGCCCTTCATCAGTTTGGATTTGGCAGGGATAGGCCTAAGGAGTGAGAATAGGACAGATCTGAGCAGGCAGGTGGACGGGAGGTTTGGCCCTGTGACACAGAAGGGGAAACAGGTCTAGAAGAGAGACTTTTCCAAAGTCACACAGGAAGTCAGTGGAAAAGCAGGTGCACCACCACCCCCAACACACACACACTCCTGATCTCTCACTTCGGACTCCTTACATTGAACTATGCCTGAGAGTCCCAAATCCTATTCCAGTTGGCCTCACCTGGGTGCAAAATTGGAAGCACCTCTGCCCCAGTTGGTCAAGATGTTCTTCTATGAGGCTGATTTGGGGTCAACAAAGGAGCCCTGGTGGTGCAAATGTTAAGAGCTTGGCTGCTAGCTGAGAGTTTGGTGGTTCAAACCCACCCAGTGGCTTTGCGGGAGAAAGATCTAGCTATCTGCTTCCACAGAGTACAGCTAAGAAAACCCTATGGGGCAGTTCTGCTCTGTCACATAGGGTCATTGTGAGTTGGAATTGATGACACTTAACAACAACAGCATCCTGTTCTAATGGATATTCCAGTTTGAGGGCATAACCCCAGTCTTTCCCAGAGAAGGGCAGGGCTCTGGTTCTGGTGCCTGTGAGCACTTGGGGTGGGGGTGAGAGGAGATGGCATGTAAGGGGCTAATGCAGGAGACTGAAGTGTCGGGCACCTGTCCCTGACCAGAAACAGCTGCCTCTGCCATCATTGAGGCCATAGCTGCCCACAGTCTCAAGGGCCTAACCAGGAAGCTCGCCACCCTGGCATTTTCTTGACCCTGGCTACCCTGAGAGTGTCTCAGAAAAGCAGCATCCTGGGGGCCACCTAGCCTGGGTTCCCACCGCAACAATACCCGTACCGGTTCTGACCTCTCTTTTAGCCTCAGTTTCCCCTCCAAGAAAGTGAAAGAATGAGAATAGGGGAACTCCAGGCCCCCGAGCTCTGAAAACAATAACAAAAATCCACAGCCATCAAGTCAATTCCAATTTGTATAGAGCCCAGTAGAGCTGCCCATAGGGTTTCCAAGGCCATAAATCTGTAGGGAAGCAGACTGCCTCATCTTTCTTTCTTTCTTTTTTAAGTTTCTACAAAAAAAATTATCTTTTATTTCATAACAGCTTTTTAAAATGGATATAATATGCTGTTGGATTTTTCCTTTTTTTTTTTTTTAATTGTGCTTTGGGTGCAAATTTACATAGCAAACTTGTTTTACTTTCAACAGTTCATGTACATCTGCTCTCATGGCCCCGATGACTGTCCCCAGCCATAAGAAACTCTCTCCCCTCTCCTCCCTGGGAACACCCCCTCCCTGTGCCCCTTTCTCATCCATGGATTCCTGTCCGTCCAGCTTTCCCTCTATGTGAATGCTACCCCTCTGGTGTTCATGGCTGTTTGACCCAAGGGGTGCATCTCCCTAGAGTAGGTGGGTGCATTGACCTGGGGTAGGTGTTCTGTGTGTAGGTCTTTCTATTGTTGGGCTGAGAGCCAGTCATGCCTCATCATGCTACTGACCTTTTGGTTAGCAGCCAAATGCTTTAGCCACTACATCACCTGGGCACTTTAAAGGATATCTGTATCTCCTCTCAGGAGAACAGAGCTCAGTGGGGGAAAGGGGAATGCAGGCCTCACAGACCTGACTGAGCTGATGGAGCATGTTCTGGAGGCATTATCCTTCTAGAAGCCAAAGGTCACACAAAGGGGATGCAAACATGTTGGGACAGGAGAAGCTTGTGAGCTCTCTTAGCAGAGATGGTGTTTTCCTGGGCCTCTGATGTATCTGTGATAAGCACAGATGGTGTGTGTGTAGGGGAGGGGTTTCAATGACTATTGAATGAATGATGTGGCAGACTGATCCCTGGCTTCAGTGTGATTTGCTTCTGACAACTTATACCTGCAACTTCCTTCAAAGGCCTGCCCTTGAGCTGCTTTGCCCATAGGCACAGAGAAAGGGAAGTGCCTGGAAGTTTACATTCCCCTGGAACAGCCCTTGAGGAGCCCTGGTGGTACAGTGGTTAAAGCACTTGGGTGCTTGCCAAAAGGCTGGTGATGCTATATGAACCACCAACTGCTCTGCAGGAGAAAGATATGGCAGTCTTGTTCCATAAAGATTTACACATTAGGAACTCTGTGGAGCAGTTCGACTGTATCCTATAGGGTAGCTGTGAGCCGAAATTGACTGATGGAGTGGTTTTGGAGCAGCCCTTAGGAGTCTCTGGGTAGGGCAAATGGTTAAGCACTGGACTACTAACTGAAAGACTGGCACTTTGAATCCACCCAGAGGAAAGGCCTGGCAATCAGAAAGATCACAGCCATTGAAAACCCTGTGGAGCACAGTTCTAGTCTGACACACGTGGGGTCACCATGGGTTGGAATCTACTCAATGGCAACTGGTTTGGTCTTGGTTCGGGGCAGCCCTTAGCCAATGCCTGGCTGCTGTGCATCTAGGGGATCCCAGCTTCCCCCCTCAAGTTAAGACAAGCTCTGATGTGTAATTTATATTGAAGAGCTCCCTGGGATATCAGGCTGAGGCTTTGTTTGAAACCACACCTTTCCTTAGCTCCTTCCCTTCCTATCCTGCTTCCCCTTCTCCCTAAAGTTTCTGCTGGGCTTATTTCCTCAACCACCGCTACACACAAACCTTTGCCTCAGAGTCTGCTTCTAGGAACCTTCCTAAAATAAATGAAGAGAGCCTGTTCACACTGAGAGACTAAAGATTCCTGGGAGAAAATTCCATTTCGTTCCACCCGCCGCGTGCCAAACCCTGAGCACTTCTGGGCTCTGATGGGGACAATGGATGAGAAGGCCCTTGGCTGCTCTCCAGGAGCTCTGAGTCTGGAGAAGGAGGAGAAGGACAATCTGTTGTGAATAAAGCCAGGGTCCACACGAGGGGAGGGAGACTCTGGGCATGTGTTTGTTGTAATCTCACTCATGTCCTCTGAGGGATTAGTGTGATGGTTAATTTTATGTGTCAACTTGGCTAGGCTGTGGTTCCCAGTGGTATTTGCCAAACATTAGACTAGTTGTTTTAGTGCTATTCATAAAGTTATCCAGTAATACATCAGACAGTGTTTTGCTGCTATGCGTAAGGTTTTCACTGGCCAATACTTTGAGAAGCGGGTGGCCCCTTCCTTCTTCCAAGCTGCACTGAAAGAATTGGTGACGAACAAGGCTCCAGGAATTGACAGAATACCCATTGAGATGTTTCAACAAATGGATGCCATGCTGGAGGCACTCACTCACTCATCTATGCCAAGAAATTTGGAAGAGAACTCCCTGGCCAACTGACTAGACGAGATCTTTATTTGTACCCATTCCAAAGAAAAGGGATCCAACAGAATGTGGAAATTATCTAACAATATCATTAATATCACATGCAAGTCTTGCTGAAGATAATTCAAAAACGGTTGCAGCAGTATATTAACAGGAATTTCCAGAAATGGAAGCTGGATTCAGAAAAGGATATGGAAAGAGGTATATCATTGCTGATGTCAGATGGATCTTGGCTGAAAGTAAAGAATACCACAAAGATGTTTACTTGTGTTTTATTGACTATGCAAAAGCATTAGACTGTGTGGATCATAACAAATTATGGATAACATTGAAAAGAATGGGAATCCCAGAACATTTAATTGTGCTCATCAGGAACCTGGACATAGACCAGGAGGCTGCCATTAAAATAGAACAAAGGGATACTGCATGGTTTAAAATTAGAAAGGGTGTGTGTCATGTTGTATCCTTTCACCACACTTATTCAATCTGTATGCTGAGCAAATAATCCAAGAAACTGGACTGTATGAAGAAGAGGATGGTGCATCAGGATTGCAGGAAGACTCAATAACAACCTGTGATATACAGATGATGCAACTTTGCTTGCTGAAAGTGAGGATGACTTTAAGTACTTACTCATGAAGATTAAAGACTACAGTCTGAAGTATGGATTATATCTCAACATAAAGAAAACGAAAATCCTCACAACTGGACCAATGAGCAGCATCACGATAAATGGAGAGAAGATTGAAGTTGTCAAAGATTTCATATTACTTGGTTCCACAATCAACACCAATGGAAGCAGCAGTCAAGACATCAGATGACATATGGCACTGGGCAAATGTGCAGCAAAAGATCTCTTTAAAGCACCGAAGAGCAAAGATGTTTCTTTGAAGACTAAGGTGCACCCGACTCAAGCCATGGTATTTTCAATCGCCTCATATGCATGCGACAGCTGGACAATGAATAAGGAAGTCTGAAGAAGAGCTGAAGCTTTTGAATTGTAGTGTTGGCGAAGAATACTGGAAGTACCATGGATTGCCAGAAGAACAAACAAATCTGTCCTGGAAGAAGTGCAGCTGAAACAGTCCTTGGAACCAAGAATAGCCAGACTTCGTCTCACTTTGGTAATATTGTCAGAAGGCACCATTCCCTGGAGAAGGATATCATGCTTGGTAAAGTGGAGGGTCAACAAAAAAGGGGAAGGCCCTGAACAAGATGGATTGACACAGTGGCTGCAACAATGGGCTCAGGTATAGCAAGGATTGTGAGGCTGGTGCAAGACCAGGCAGTGTTTCGTTCTGTTGTACAGAGGGGTCACTATGAGTTGGAGCCAACTCGATGGCACCTAACAACAACAAAGTAGTTGTTCCACAATGTATTCTAAAGCAATGTAATGTAATTCTCTTCCATACTGTAATCTAATCAATCAGTCAGTTGAAAGGGGAGTTTCCTTAGGCTGTGATTTTCCTTCAGACTATAAATAAATATTTGGCAGATCTCCCTCTCTGTCTCTCTCTCTCCCCCTCTCTCCCTCCTCTTCTTTTTCTCCTTCCCTTCCTCTCTCTCCCCACTGTACCCTTCCTGCTGCCTGACTTACAGATCTTGGGATCCAAGCCTGCAGAAGTCTCCAACTGCTGCTGACTGTTTACAGATTTTGGACTTTCCATCCCCCATAATTACATGAGCCAATTCCTTGAAATAAACCTTTCTCTCTTTCTCTGTCTCTGTACATATATATATATATGCATGCATATGTATGTACATACATATATATATATATGTGTGTGTACATATAATTGGAGGAGCTCTGGTGGCGTAGTGCCTAAGGCATTTGACTGCTAACCAGAAGACTGGTGGTTCAAACCCATCAGCCACTCCTCCTCGGAAGGAAGGTTGGGCAATCTGTTTCCGTAGTGATATCGCCTGGGAAATCCACGGAGGGGTTGCTATGAGTCGAATCAACTTGACGGCAGTGAGTTTGGTTTGAAATATAATTGGTTCTGTTTCTCTAGAGAACCTTGACTACGACACTGAGGGTCCAGAATGGAAAGGAGTGGCCAGAGTTGAGCACTCTTCTGGATGTCTCTAACAGCCAGGGATCGATCCCCTGACAACATCCATCTTTCTTCAGGGACTGAAGCACCAGGCTCCTGAAATAGTCAGTCATCAGATTTTAATCCTTAATAACATCACCTTCACTGCTCCCTGAATCCTGCTATATAAAAGGCCTTTATATAGTAAAATAACAGTGAGCTCAAGCATAGCAAGGATTGTGAGGCTGGCCCAGGACCAGGCAGTGTTTTGTTCTGTTGTACATAGGGTTGCTATGAGTTGGAATTGACTCAGTGACACCCAACAACAACAAAGGGCCTTTGGGAAGTGTGTTGAAGCAGCACTTCCCCCTATCCACAGAGCAGTGCCCAGCAGTTTTGGGGGAGGGTGTTAGGTCCTGGGGCTCAGGTATGCTGATGGGCTCAAGAGATGAAGCAGGTTGCAGTATGGTGGGAGGTAATACAGAAACTGTCCAGAATAGAAGAGGAAGGGAAGCAATGTCATCAGACTTTCTGAAGACATCCTTCTGCAGAAAGCCCCATCTGAAGGCAGCCTGCCTCCCAGAAGCTCTGACTCAAATTGCAAATGGGCTTCTGAAGCCAGTGCTCCAAGACCCAGGGTTTCAGAGAACAGCTGCACTGGAAGGGCCTAAGAGAACCTGTAGTCCTTTCTTGTACTTCTGCAGTGTGGAAACTTAGATGGAGAGACGGTAAGGAGGTGCCTGAGACTATGCAGAGTCAGTAAAGCTGGAGTAAGGTTTACAAGCCCAGGGTGGTTACCACTGTTTGCACTGCTTCTGCATGCTTCACGTGACCAGAGTAGAATTCTCCCTCCTGTTTCTGCCTCCACAGGAAAGTGCCTCTCTTCCCCACCATGGAACTGAGTGATTATGTTCGGATTAAAGTCATTTTTGGAACAGTTTTGAGTTCACAAACATCTCTTGTTCATACATATCCAACTCACCATGGAAGCTTCCACTGCTCCCAAAATAGCTTTGAATCCTAGCACAGGCATTTCCAAGAACAGATTTGTATCTTTTCAAGAATTCTATGAAAGCAGAGGATTCTCTGGTTTGCATACCTACTCAAGAGAGCTCCAGGATCCTGGCCCTGAGCTGAGCCTAACTTAGATCATACACATTGAGTCCTGAACCTCTCCATGCACCGAATCTTGACGCTGACCCCAGCCTGAGTCCTGACCCATCACAGACTGTGGCTATAGATTGGTCCAATCTCCAGATAAGGAGGTATCTGATACAGTTCATTATAATTTTGGTTCTCATTTCAATTCATTCTGACATAGTATTAGATTACTCTGAGCATGCAATTCCCCAACCTTTCTCTTTAAGGGAGGTTTCTTGCTTGTAGTGGACCTTAAAACTGACCGTTGATGATTAAGACAATCAGTTCCATCCCCTTTGCCAGTGATTGGTTCAGAGATGGTGAGTCCTTAGTCACTGTGTCAATAAGACCCATAAAGAGGCCTGTGGCTTCTGGAAAGAGAATCTAGTCTTTCCAGTTTGTTACCAATCAGAATGTTACCCCAGCTGCTGCTAAGGCCATGCAATGATGCCAAAGGACATGAGCCTTAGGCTGAAGCCCTGCTAAGGGTGGCAGAGGTGAGAGAAAAGATCCTGGGCCTGCTGATATCACTGAGCTGCTGAATCAACCAGCTCAGAAGCCAGTCTCCTTACTTTATGGGATGACACACTTAACAGTTTAAGATCCTTTGAGGTGGAATTTTTGTTGGCCACAGATGGAAGAATCATAAATAATTCCCAATCCTCTCCAACCCTCAGCTCTTCACCATATCAAGTCCTGCCTGGGCTGGAGTGGAGCAGCTGAGCCCGTTGCCCCTCACAAGCCTGAGTGTTGTCTGTTCCAGGCAGGAGCTCCCCATCCTCAATGAGACAAATGCAGACCCAGATAATTACATGAACTGCCACTGGAAGAGCTGGTTAATTCTGATGGCAATAAATGGCCTTGCCAACACGTTAGGCTAATTGCATGAAAGCACTGGGAGGAAGGTCATGGGCTGGACCCTGGATTATTAATAATGTCGAACTCCATTTGAACCATTCAGGAAATTCCTCTCAACAGCCTCCAGCAAACCACCACAGGTTGCTACTCTCCTCTGAAGCCAACAGTCTTCCCATATGTAAATGTTTTTTTTTTTTCTCCCTAGAAAATAATTAAAGTCACAGAGCCCAATAAATACTTAAACAGATTGTGATTTCAATTAAAAGCTTTCCACTAAAGCTGCAGCTGTAAGTCTCTCTTTCCAAATAGGCATGTTGGTGACACAGTCATGAGCGTCAGAATCTGGCTTTAAGTGCCGGATACTGGAAACCTTTACAAATAATAATAGCAATAGTTCTGAACGCTGCCTATGTTCACAGTGTGTTTAGGGGGAAGGAGTGAAGACATATCTCCCCCTGATGGGGAAGATAGGATACATACATGTAGGGGGCGTGTGCAGCAGACACCTCATCATACCTGTATCCAACTCATCAAAGTGAGAAAAAGACTAATGTTAGCTATTGCTGAGTAAAATAATAGCTCATTTACTGAGCATTTTCTATGTGCCAAATATTAAGTGTCTTGCATGAATTGAAAGAAGTCCTGATGGTATGGTGGTTAAAGCTCTCAGCTGCTACTCAGAAGCTTATGGTTGGAACCCATCCACTGCTCTTCAGGAGGCCGATGTGGCAGTCTGCTTCAGTAAAGACTGACAGCCTTAGAAACCCTATTGGGGTCTCTGAATAAGAACAGACTCAGTGACAATGGGTTTGGGTTAATCATTAAACAGAATGTATTGAGGGAAGGATAGGGGGGATGCAGGTGAGTATGGATTCCTGGAGGACTGAGCTTTCTCTGGAAATAAAGAGGACACCAACTTTTTTGGGGGGCTTGTGGGAGGGCCCTGTGAGTGTGTTGGGGGTGGTAGAGCCACATGACTACAAAAGCTGAAAGATGGGAAGCTGTGAGTTTTCAGGAACTTCTGACTGGAGGGCAGGCTGGGAGGTGGGGAGCAAGGGAGAGTTTCCCAGAGCAGGTTGCTTGCTACATTGGAGATGTTAGAAGCCCATGGGCTCTCTTCCCCTCCTCCAACCACAAGAAATCACTCATGAAATACAAAGGCATGTACAAACTCTGAGTGGAGTGAAAATGAACCATTTACACAATGTTACATGTCCTAAACATTAATCAAACATCTCTTAATTCGACTGTTTTCTCCTCTTAAACCCACTGCCATTGAGTTGATTCCTACTTATAGTGACCCTCCTTGGTTTTTCAAAGCTGTAAATCTTCACAGCAGTGATTGCCTCATCTTTCTCTGCTGGTGGATTTGAACTGCCGACCTTCTGATCACCAACTGTCTTACTCTGCCACCAGAGCGCCTCCTAGGGCGAACGTTATTTTCTTTTTCAGATCTCAGAAATCTCATAGGCCCTTGACAAAGTCGTAAGACTTAAGAACTGTTTTTGAAGGCCCTGTACCAGGAACGGAGACGCCTCTCACGTAGTACCGTAGTACCGGAAGATGACGCGGAAGGGGTACAAGAAAAGTTTCGTTCCGGGAACAGTGTCTAGCTCATACGTTCGTGCCTAGGATTGATTATTCAATGCTCAGTGAGTATTCTTAAGGCGCGTATTGTGCCTTGGACGCTGAAAACACAAACCCGTGCGAAACTGGAACCGAGCCTGTATGGGTGAGGGGCGGGGAAGTTGCAGATTCCCGGGATGTAGGCCGGGGTGGGCGCCGGAAGGAAAGTCTTGGGCCTTTGGTTAAGCGTTCCTTACCCTGCTTGGCAACTTCGCGCCACAGGACTGCAGAGCCGCGGGAAGCGCTCGCCTTGGTGCAGGTCTCCCGCCGCAGCCCCCTTCATCCGGACGCCCCGGTCGTCATCCCCGGCTTCTGCGCCCGGCATGCGGTGTCCAGCAGGGGGCGCGCGCGGGCCAGGCCTAGGCCCGAGACCTGAGCGGGCAGAGCCGGGGGAGCGAGAACCCGGAACCTCCTTGTTTCAACCCGCCCCACCCTCCGGACGCTCAGGGTCTGCGAGGCCGAACTTGGAAGCCCAACTGCAAAATGCGCCCTAGGCTTCTAGTTCTCCGCCCCTGGGTCTGCCTGGGTTTGGGAGCCCAGCCTGGTCGTTTTAGCCCAGATTCCGTCAGATTCGGAATCTGGTACCCGCGCTAGAGGATTGGAACCTGATAGCCTTCCTTTCCGCTGCCCCTACTCCCACACACCTGATTGAGGTGCCTGTTTCTTTAACCATCAAAGACGTGGGTGGTGGCGGGGGTAGTGTCTTCGCTCTTGTTCCTCAGCCCTTCAGTAACTATATCGTTATTAACATTATAAACATTAGACAGTCTCTTGTGTGGCTCGCGGAGCCGGGCGCGGTGCGCGCAGTCTCCTAGCTGAGCTCTGAGGCCGAAGCGGGCATTACTGCTCCCAGACCTCGGCGGATCGGTTCTGGCCCGGCGGGGAAGGCGGGAGTAAGGGGCGTCTTTTTTCCCCCAGGGCAGGCTTGGAGAGCAAAAGCGCTGCCAGAAAGTGGAGAGGCGTCGCCAGAGCCCGAAGGAATCAGCGCCCGCGCCCGGGTGCCCGCCGGGCACTTTTCCACAGCCCCTCCACTCGCCTGGCGCCCTTTCTCCCCGCCGAATCCCCCGGCTTTTGCCTCCCGGGCAAGAGAGCAAGGAAAAGCGGTCTCTTTTGGCTCAAGGGCACCGAGAGGTTCCCAAGATGCTGGAGGGGCGAGCCTCTGTGGCTCAGGGAATCTCTGGGCGGACAGAGAGCGAGCCCATTCTCACTTCCCTTCCCCCGCCTCAGTCTAGCAAGTTGTCCTGCCAGTCCGCCTACTTCACGGAGGCAGAAAGAAACAAAAGGAAATGAAAATCTGGGAAGGGTCCACCGACCGTGCGCCTCCAAGCCGGATTCTCTGAGCCCAAGCCTCTCCCACCCCAGCCCCAGAAGGCCCCGAGGGCCTGCCATCCAGCCCCGACTGTGTCTACGCTGCTGGGCCTCCCCTGACCGCTAATCACTTGCCAAGGCTCAACTAGGAACCATCCCCTCAACGCTCCCAAGTCGCCGACCTACGCCGAGGACGCCCCCACGCCCTGCAGACAAAGAAGCCATTGCCAGGACCCGCTGTTCACGCCACTTCTCGGCCCACTCAGGGCCAAACTGCAGAGACTCCTTCCAGGGTTAGGGATTCGCTCTCGGCTGTCCCCTGACACGGTGTGTGTGTGGGGAGCGAGACACGCAGTTCGCGACCCTTGGCTCCTACGAGGACCTTTCCCCCAGCAGGCCCCGACGCCCTTCTCCTCCATTCGCTGTAGGGTCCCCAGGCCTTGGAAGGTGGAGTGAAGTTCTGGGCTCTGAGCTCTGGACTGAGCGAGACGCGCGGGTCCCAGCCTGCTGATCAGCCTGTAGCAACCACTGGAGTAGAAGGGAGGGAAGAACGCGGAGAGTGCCCGCTCCAGTCAGTTCATATTTAATTTACAAAGGAGTCTTGGAACCCCGGGCCGGGTGGTCTCTTTAGATGCAGAGTTCCTCACCAGTCTCTCCCTCCCCCTCTCCCCATCTCATTAAAATGCTCAACCCTCAAATCAGGATATTGATCTCCTCAGAAGCCCCAACCCCGCACTATCGACCCACCGCGTAAGACCCGTACGGCCCGAGGTGGGAGCTGGGGGGCCACGTGCGCCCTAAGAGCCCAGTGTCTGTGACAAGGACGGCTGCGAAGGGGGGCGCGTCTCCTGGAGTTTGTCCCCCTTCTTGATTCTGACCAGCAGCTCTATCTCCAGGGTAGCTGTGCCCAGCACAGGGAGGCAAAAATCGAGTGTTAGCCAAATGCCTCGGCATCCTCGCGCCTCTGTCTCTTTGTCGCGAAAAGAAATGCCTGGGTTTCACCAGGAGACCGGGCGAGTCGCGAACAGCAAGTCTCTAAGGCTTCTGAGGCGCGCTGTTACGTGAGGGTGTGAGACGGCGGGCTGTGGCGGGCCCCCGCGGCATTGGCGGGTGGTGTGTGTGGGTGACCGTGTGATTGCTTGTGAGCCTGTGAAGATATGTACGGAGGTAGGAGAGGCTTGGCCTTAAGTCACCAGCCCGCAGAGACGCAAACGTTTTGTAATCGTTCCCGTCCATGCCACTGTCCGCTGCAGCCACAGTGTCCCATTAGCCTGGGGCAGGCCAGACCCGCGGGGAAAGCGTTTGAGTGCGCTCAGGATGGCTTCCTAGGAGAGTGGGTTGATCGGGCGTGCCCACCCTACCCCTCGGTGCGCTAAGGCCAGCGCGTTGGGCCATGGGGTTCAAGCGCTGGTTTAGCCACAAAAGACCAGACCAAAAGAGTCGAGCTTTCAGAGGTTGTGTAAGGGTGGAGGTGGGTTGGGGGTGGGGGGACATTGTCTCGCCGCACTCCCAGCGTTGCCGCGCGTTCTCGTCACCGGGTTGAATTGGCAGGGGGCGGGGAAGAAGGGGTCTCAGATCTGCACGGATCCAGGCAAAAACGGCAGGGAGGGTGAGGCGCTCTGCTAACACTATCAATTATGCATCGTGTTGAACGTGTCTTCGGGGAGGAGGAGGCTAGCAGGGAGTGCAGGAGGGAACGGTCCTTGTGCGCCCGGCTGTGCGCAACTCAGCGGGTCCCGCTCGAGGTCTGTCTACGCCACAGCCCACATTTGCAAAAAGAGTTTAAAGGCAAAGACACGCCTCCCACCCCCCACCCCAGCTGCGTGCCTTCCTTCTCCAAATTCCTCAAAAATGGTTTGTCTCACGTGTTGCGGAGCGTAAAAGCTGTTCGCATTCAATTAGGAGCGAAGCTCGCGGGCGTTGGCGGGACCGGCGCGTAAGGGTGAGTGCGCGTGAATGTGTGTGTGTGCGGAGAGGAAGAATGGGTAGGGTCTCGGGTGCGGTGTGTATGTGAAAATAAGAGTGAACGTTATGAGCGCTCAGCACATTGACGCGATTATTACATTATGATGGATAATTCTAACATATGAAGGTCGACTTGTGGAGGGGGTGACGGTGAGGGCCTGTGTGTGTCTGTAAGAATGCATTTGAACGTGGGGGGCAGTGTAGGGAGAAATAGTGACAATGTCAGCGGGCGTGTAAATCTGGGGGGACATATGTTCTGGGGGTGCGGTGAGCTGGAAAGAGCCCTGCGGTGGGCGCGGGGCGCCCCATGTGGCCGATGGGTCTCTTTAACAAATGTGGATATTGGGGGAGGTGGGAGAGGCTGTGCGCGTCCCTGTCAAGTCCGGGAGCGCGCGCAATCTCTCTCCAACCTGCAACCCGAGAGAAGTGGGGGGAGCAGACGAGAAAGGAAAAAACTGCCAGTGAGACCTCGGGGCCAGGGGAGTCCCCAAAACTCACAGGTTCCTTTCACCGCCTCTCCCTCGTCTCTCCCCTGACAGGCGCAGCGACTGATGCCGGGAGCATCCTTGGGCTGTCGTCTGGCTTGGCAACACCTTGTCTGGAGCAGGGGTTTCTGCCCAGGGCAGAGAGCCCAGAGTCTTCGAGCAGTGGGTAAGCTAAGGGGACCCGCTCCACAACCTCGACCAGGTGAGGAGTAGGTCCCCCTTTAGGGCGCTGGACCCCACTGGCATGTTCTGGGCAGCACAGGGGGGAGGGGGCCTCTCCAGGGATCTAAGGTGGAACAGGGACTCAGGTTCCCTAGGACTGAATGTGGGAGGGGCTCTGCCAAGCCTGAAAGGCCCCCATGTGGCAGGCGGGTGTCTGTGTGTAAGTGTGTTTGTGTAGTTGGGGATAAGATTTTATGGGAGTGGGGTACCCAGGCATAGTGAAACTTCAGAGTAAGCCATGGAATCTTGAAATTTCCCCAGTTTCATTAGTTTGTGGCAGCCCTCGTGGACCACTGGATGCCACCTGGGCCCCTGGGGGACCCAATGGGGTATTCTGAGGACCATTTCCCCAATACTTCTGTCCCAGACCTCCCAGGAGGACCACCCTTTCTGCACAGAAGGTCAACAACACAGCCCTAGCTCTTTCCTAGCAGAAGCAGGAGACTCTAACCATCACAGGAGAGGGTCCTGTGGGTCTGCTTCCCCTATCCCACTCCTTGCATCACTAGCCCCAAGTTCAGGTTTTAGGCTTGCTGATCAGCTGGGCTAGGAAAGCCAAAGGCTCCAGCCCCAGTGGAGGGCTGTGTGCACAAGCAAGTGCATGCCTGTGTCCCTGTGTGTGGATCCGTTCAAGTGAGGATATGTATCCTTGTCTTGGTCAATTCTCACAATGGGCAGGAAAGTGCTTTGCATCATGGTGGAAACCACTGCACAAATGCAGGGTTCAGTTGCCAGGACAATGAGGTACCCATGTCTGGGTGCCTGTGTTTGTTATGAAATGTGTTGTGAACCTCTTGATGGAGCATAGGGGCCATAAACTTTTGCAGAAATTGGCGCATTTATAGCGATACCCAAGTGTGCTTATGTACTGTGTGCATCTGCACGGGCACGTGTGCGAGTGTTGTGCGTGGGACAAAGGGAAGACCGCCGGTCACGGACAAAGATTCCCTCTCTATGGATCCTTTTCACTGGGCTGAGTGGAGTCTCAGAAACAGAGAGGGGTCAGTACGGAGCCCAGGGAAGATCAGAGAGCCACCGAGCCTGTGGAGAGGTCAGTGCTTAGTGGTATAGGGTGAGAGAATAAGTCAGGAAGGAAGAGGGAGGCATGGGATGACTGGAAAAAGCGGCTAAGGCCTTGCGAGTGAGTACCTACTGAATCCCGGGACTTCTACAGAGCTCCACTAGCGCCCAAAAGAATATCCTCTGCATTGAGAAGGTTGCAAGAGCTCTGGGGCCTACTTTAGACCGGCTTGCCTAGGACGGGTTTTATAAAGGAGGGGAACTGGAGGACAGAGAGTCACCTTCTCCTCCCTCATCCCCGCTTCCATCTGCAGGAGCTGCGATGGCGTCCCTGAGGGCCTTGTGGCTGGCCTGGGCGCTGCTCAGAGTGGTGGGAGCGTGCCCCGAGCCGTGCGCCTGCGTGGACAAGTATGCGCATCAGTTTGCCGACTGTGCCTACAAGGAGCTGCGCGAAGTGCCCGAGGGACTGCCAGCCAACGTGACCACGCTTAGTCTGTCTGCCAACAAGATCACTGTGCTGCGGCGCGGGGCCTTCGCCAACGTCACCCAGGTCACATCTCTGTGGCTGGCGCACAATGAGGTGCGCACCGTGGAGCCGGGCGCACTCGCCGTGCTAAGCCAGCTCAAGAACCTCGACCTAAGCCACAATCTCATCTCCAGCTTCCCATGGAGCGACCTGCGCAACCTGAGCGCTCTGCAGCTGCTCAAGATGAATCACAACCGCCTAGAGTCGCTGCCCGGTGACGCGCTCGGCGCGTTGCCGGACCTGCGCTCCCTGAGAATCAACAACAACCGTCTGCGTACGCTGGCGCCCGGCACCTTCGATGAGCTAAGCGCGCTGTCGCATCTGCAACTCTATCACAACCCTTTCCACTGCGGCTGTAGCCTCGTGTGGCTGCAGGCCTGGGCCGCGAGCACCAGGGTCTCGCTGCCGGAGCCAGATTCCATTGCTTGCGCCTCGCCTCCCTCGCTGCAGGGAGTGCCGGTGCACCGCTTGCCCAAGTTGCCCTGTGCACCGCCCAGCGTGCATCTGAGCGCAGAGCCGGCGCCTGAAGCACCCGGCAGCCCTCTGCACGCTGGACTGGCTCTAATGGTGCACTGCATCGCCGAAGGCCACCCGGCGCCTCGCCTGCAGTGGCACCTTCAGATCCCGGGAGGCACTGTAGTTTTAGAATCGCCGACCCTGAGAGAGGAGGACAACGGAGACGGGGCAGAGGACGGAGAAGGGGATGGGGACGAGCCGACGCTGATCGAGGCCCCAACCCCGACTCCGGCACCCGCTTGGCCCGCACCCCCAGCTACCCCACGCTTCCTGGCCCTCTCAAACGGTTCCCTGTTGGTGCCCCTGCTGACTGCCAAGGAGGCAGGCGTCTACACCTGCCGCGCACAAAACGAGCTGGGCGCCAACTCGACGTCAATACGCGTGGCTGTGGCAGCAACAGGGCCCCCGAAGCACGCACCCGGCGTCGGGGGAGAACCCGGTGGGCAGACCCCGGTCTCTGAGCGCAAGTTCACAGTCAAAAGTCGGGGCAATAGCGTCCTGCCATCTAAGCCTGAGAGCAAAATCAAAGGCCAAGGCCTAGCGCGGGTCAGCGTCCTCGGGGAAGCAGAGACGGGGCTGGAGGAGGAGGCAGGTGAGGGAGAAGAAACAGAAGACCAGATCCCAATGGACCCCGCGGAGGAACAGCGCTGCGGCCACGGGGACCCCTCGCGGTACGTGTCTAACCACGCTTTCAACCAGAGCACGGACCTCAAACCCCACGTCTTTGAGCTGGGCGTCATTGCTCTGGACGTGGCGGAGCGTGAGGCGCGGGTCCAGCTGACGCCGCTGGCAGCGCGCTGGAGCCCTGGGCCCAGTGGGGCCAGGGGAGCTGGGCGGCGGCCCCTACGCCTACTTTATCTGTGCCCAGCGGGGGGCGGCGCAGCTGTGCAGTGGTCGCGGGTAGAGGAGGGAGTCAACGCCTACTGGTTCCGCGGCCTGCGTCCTGGCACCAACTACTCCGTGTGTCTGGCTCTGGCGGGCGAGGCGTGTCACGTGCAGGTGGTGTTCGCCACCAAGAAGGAGTTGCCCTCGCTGCTGGTCATCGTGACGGTGAGTGTGTTTCTTCTGGTGCTGGCCACCGTGCCCTTGCTGGGCGCCGCCTGCTGCCATCTGCTGGCCAAACACCCGGGCAAGCCCTACCGCCTTATCCTGAGGCCCCAGGCCCCAGACCCCATGGAGAAGCGCATCGCCGCCGACTTTGACCCTCGTGCCTCCTACCTTGAGTCTGAGAAAAGCTACCCGGTCGGCGGAGAGGCAGGCGGCGAGGAGCCAGAGGAGGCCCCCGGAGAGGGCCTGGATGAAGAAGTGGAGCAGGGGGGCCCTAGCGGCGACCTGCAGAGGGAGGAGAGCCTGGTGGCCTGCTCGCTGGTGGAGTCCCAGTCCAAGGCCAACCAAGAGGAGTTCGAGGCGGGCTCAGAGTACAGCGACCGGCTGCCCCTGGGCGCCGAGGCGGTCAATATTGCCCAGGAGATTAATGGCAACTACAGGCAGACGGCGGGCTGAGCCTTAGGCCCACTCGGCCCGCCCATCCCCACCCCGCACCTTGAATCCCTAGGAGCCTTGGGCTGACAGGACTTATCATCCCATCCCACCCAGGGTACACTTACTCCATCCACCCCCTCGTCACTCCCCAACCCTGAGTACTAGGGACGTCTGGTAGGGAGTGGACCAGTTTCACCAGTCCCAGGTATCCACTGCCTGCCACCATTCTTTTTGAGGGCGGAACCCCCTCCCCCCAAGCACAGTTCCCCACTCCTTCCTCCTCAAATAAGCCAAGACTCACAGATGGGGGTGTGTGTGAAATCCATGCTCTTCCATTGCCGTCGTGATTGATTCCTGAGGGAGCAACCCGTAGGCTGGCTGGCTGTACGCCCCACCGCCCACCCTACCGTGGGCCCTGGATCCAAAGTAAATAGGAGACTTTGGAAACATCAGATGGTAACGCTGTGGCACCAGAACCAGGCCGGGACTCCTGGCAGATGTCCCCAGTGCAGGACGCCGCGCGATCGTGTCTCGACCCCACCCTCTCCACCTTTTTTTTTGAGGCGCAAGGATCCGGTGGCAACAGGATAAATCATTTTCCCTCCGACCCTTCGTGTTTTTGTTTGAAAGCGTCCTTCTTGGCTGGGAACCAAACCCTTCTGTCCTCTACCGCTCCCCACAACCCCACCCCCACCCCCCGCCACGGGCTCTAGCCTGCTTCTAACCAGCTGGAGCCAAGCTGGGTGCCTGGGGCGTCTTTCAGTTCAGTGCTCGGATTTTCCTATTTTCGTTCTTTTCAAAGATAGACACTCCCGGGCCTGGTGCTAACAGTCCCTCCCCAGCTTTCGGAAAAATTGGTTGTTTGGAGCCGGAAGGGACAAGGATCCGTTTTCTCTCGCGCACTCCTCTAACTTAAAACTCTGCGGGACTGCGCCTCACTTTTCTGCTGAGGGTGTGGCCTTGGCCCCAGGCCAATTTCGTTGAAAACTTGTTGGGGTTTCCGGGGATCCGTGCGGCTCCCCTCAGAGAAAGCTAGGGGAGTAAGAAACCAACTCTGGCCCCCTGGCTGGGTCCCTCCTGGGTGTTCCCTCTGGTTGGAACAAAGCCTCGGCGGGACTGCAGCGAAAGCGGATGGAGGAAAGCCTTCGGTCCTCTTGTGCCCCGCCCCACCCCGCCCCGCCCCTCCTTCCGCGAGAATCGCTGTCGCCGGGAGTGTGGTCCTAGACCAGCGTGTTCTGTAGGAGAAAAGTCTGTGTTCGGTAAAGTGTGACCGTGTAGTGTAGAGGGGGCGGGCGGGCAGACAGGTGGGCGGGGAAGGAGGGAGGTGAAGGGCGGGCGAGGCAACTTGGGTTGGGGTTCTTTTTCTTTCTTGAAGGAAAGCTTCGGGGTTGGGGTGGAGGGTTTTTGGGCCAGTGGGCCAACCCTATTTGTGAAGCGCAGCACAAGTGGGCCCGGGAAGGAGTAGCCCCCCCCAAAACCCCGGAGTCCGCGCCCTTTTCTATACTCGTCTGTATGTAAACAGTCAATAAACAATCGGTTTGAACTGAACTTGGTGACTCATTGTTGGAGAACAGAGTGAGGCGACGGGGAGGTGGTGGTGAAGGAGGAAGGCGCCCGGTGTGCGTCTTTTGTGTGATTTGGTGTTTGTCTGACAGTTTGGTGATTTTGCCAGGTGTTTGCAAACAGGAGTTGGTGCCTCCAACTGCTGGGTGGAGGGGGACCACGGGAAAGAGAGTGGAGTTAGGGAGGCTGGAAGAGAGTGGGGACGGGATTGGCAGAGAGGGAGGGATGGGTCTCTGCACACCGTGAGCCCAGGGGACTCCAGGATTGTGTAAGTGGTGTGTGTGTGTGTGTGTGGACTGCCTAGTTTCTGTGTCTCAATACCAGCCTGAGTTCTGAGAAGCCACTGTCCGGGATTCATAGGGGCTGAACATCTGTGGCTTCCACGGAAGAAGTCACACTAAACATAAACTACAGAAAAAAGCTGGCATCTTTAGCCCAGAGCCGAAGGTGTGGGGGCGGGGAAGCGCTCAGTGAAATACGTGGACAAAGGGAGGGAGTGGAAAGTCTATCAGTGTGTTGCGGTGTGTGCATGCTTAGAATCAAGGTTGAAGGCAGACTGCTTCATTAGTCGTAGAAATGGGGCTCCTTGGGTGAGGACCAGGAGAAATGGGCACAAGAGTGGATGTGTTGCTGCTGAGCCTTGGCTGGCTGTGTGCTTTCAGCTGAATTCTGCACCCCTCCACCCCCACCCCCAGGATAGGGAGGGAGTACCCAGGAATGCAAGTAGAAGAGACAGAAAGGAACCGAGGTCTGAGGTTAGGAGAGCCAGTGAGGATTGTGTCCCTCTCCTCCCTTCTTCCTGCTCCCCATTTCTTCTCTTCCCTCACCCTCACTGTGGGCATCAGGTCCTCCTGCTTGGACCAGTCCAGGCTGGGACCAGGTCTGGATCCAGGCACCTAGCATCCTATCCTAGCCCCAGGCCTGTCTCTGGACAGAGGCAGTGGTTGTGACATTTCCCAGAGGTCTGAGCCCAGGTTCCCTTCCCAGACCAGCCAAGGTCTCTCAGAAAACACTCCCTTCTAAGGACCACAGCCTGAGCCCTGCCCCTGCTCACAGCTAAGGCCAGGGCACTGCAGCCCATCCCACTGCCAGGGAAGAGAATCTTTTAGGAAGAGGGTGGCTTTGTTCTACTTGCAAATGCCACCTTTGAGGAGTGGCCAGAAACCAGCCCAATGAATCAACACACAGATGACTGTGTTTTGGTACAGGCCAGGATAGACCAGTGAATGCTCAGCTATTTGGGTCCAATCCAATTCTCTAGTGATGGGTGTCTGAAGGGAGAAGGGCTCCTTCCCGACCCTCCCTGTCCTAAGGAACTGGGGGGCATCCTGGCAACCCCTAAGATCCTGAGTGTCTGCAAAGGAATGTTCAGGGGAGCTGAACATTCTGCCCCTTCTTTGTCGGGAGTAATGGGTGAATGCACACTCTGCTCAGTTAGGGCTTGTGCTCCCTGGACAAGACCAGGCCCAAAAGCAGGGCCCAGAGGATAGGAACAGTGGGTATTGGAGGCCAAGGGACAAGGCTGCGAGATAGTCTTCTCTACTGACTGCCCACAGAGGTACCAGCCCTCCTAGGAACTCTCAAGTTTTTCTCTAAATGTTTGGTCCATGCACAGAATGGGCCCCACCTTCTGGCCTTCCTTTCTGTCTCTTTCTACATTTTATTGTTTCATTTCCTCCCCACTTCTCTCTATTCTTTCTTTCTCCCTCTCCTTTTTCTTCCTCAAGGAATCTCATAACATCTCAGAGTTCAAAGGGACCCTGAAGACTTGCTAGTTCAACAATCCATTTGAGGCTTAATTCTTGTCTATACTACCCTGGTGGTGGTCGTACAACCTCAGTTTGTACTTATCCAGAAAAGGGGAGCTCAGTTTTTCTTGCCACCCCCAAGGGACCAATTGGTGAACAGTTCCAAATATGTGCCCTCTTGCTTCTACTCCCATAGTGACTAAGGCATTTGACTGCTAAGCAGAAGGTTGGCGGTTCAAGCCCACCAGCCATTCTGCAGAAGGAAGAGACGGCAATCTATTTCTGTAAAGATTTACCACTTCGGAAACCCATGGAGGGTCACTATGAGTCAGAATCAATGGCAGTGAGCTTGGTTTTTGGTTTGCTTCTACTCCACAGGCATGACTGTCCTGGTACTGCTCTGTAAGAATGCTGAGGAGGCCTGGAGGCGTAATCCCCAGCTCCTGCCTTCACCATAGAACTCCAAAGCTTTCCATCTCATGTACCTCACTGAGTGTCTACTACTATGTGCTTCAGGTGCTGTGCTAGCTCAGATTTCTCTAGTTACTTCTGTCATAAAATATATTTGGATGCTATATGGGATCGAGGTCTAATAGGTTGAGGAGTGTGTGCATGTGTGTGTAAGTGTGTGTGAGTGGGTACTGGGGGACCTGGGAAATGGTCAGAGAATGTAATCTGACAGGAGTAGCCTTGGAACTCAGCACTGTTTATCAGGTGCAGTAATTCTTTGAGCTACAGAAACCAGACGCCCAGGATGTGGCCTTGGATCAGATCGGAAACCTGTCTGCAGAAAGCTGATTTGAAAGGAGTGCCCCCCCACCACACACACACCATGTATCTTGAAGATCATTAGAGAAAGTCCATTAATATAAGAGGACAAAGGGAGGCAGGGCTTCTTTGAGGCAAAAGCAGTTTTGCTTCCTCATCTTGTATTTGGAACACAGTCCTCCATCTGTGGCCTCTAAATAATAACAACGGAAGCTAACATCTGTGAAGATTGAGTCAGTACGTGTTTGGACTGTCACTCACAGGTGAGGATGTTAATCTCAGTTTTCCCTCCTGGATCTCAGGGCAGTGTATTCAGTTGATAATGAAAATGGGACTGCAGAATTTTGTGACTGCTTCACCCCAAATTTGTTAACATCAAAGCTCCAGTTATGAGACACTCCGCAAGGAGAGAGAGGCCTTCTGTCTGCATAGCAAGGGGCGTCACCTGCAGAGAAAAATCCACGACTGTGTGAACACTGTGCAGGAGAAGCTGGAGGAACGTTTCCATTTGGGGATGAGGTGCACACACTGAGGAAAGAGCTAAGCCCAGGTACCAGGACTTAAGAAAGTCCCATATAGAGGCAATACGTTGCCAGGTTTGACCTAATAAATATCTATACTTAGTAAATCTCCAATACAAAGGTATCGACAAGAGCAATTCTGCTGGAAAATTGGGGATGGAGCTAGTAGAACCATTTCAATTATAATATGTCAATTAATTGATTGCGTTTGAAACACACCCAGCACGCAAATGTGTTCAATGACAAGGTTTTGCCTTAGGACTCAATGGAGAATAACATTATACTGAAAATGAAAGATCTGCTTGTGACTAGAATATAAAAGAGATTGAGTTATAAAATGTCTAACAATATAAGTGTTTAGCTCCAAATATGGCCAGTGTTCCTAATGAAGCTTGATACAGATTAAAAAAAAAAAAAAAGTAGCCATTCAAAGAGACCCTATGATGGGTAGAAAATAAAACCAACCTGTTGGATTAAATTAGTTAGAAGGACTTTCGTCATCCCTCGATTGACTAAATAATTTGAAGATGTTATAATTTTTAAATATTGCGCTAATTGTGTGTGATTTGTCTGGACATGTGAGTGTAGTTTAATAATTAAGTTTACATCCCACATGGAACAAGGAGAATAATAGTGTTTATATTTTTACCAACTGCTTACCATTTGAACATGGCCCCTGGTGTGTTAGGAGTTAATTTGGTTTGGCAAATTAGATGCATTTTCTCTTTGCAACACTCCAGCACACTGTCCTTAAATTGAGTCTAAAAGCCATTCAAGGCGTCTGACCATTTGAGAGAAAAATTGCTACAATTATAGAGATCAGAAAGAACTTCGTAAGAATTGATCAGTGTTAAAATGGATAAAAAATGGGAAGGGGGAATTAATGATCAAATGATTTTTAATAAAAATGGCTTATCACACATTTAGACTAGCTAAGAATGGTTAATTAATATTAATAAAATCAATAATAACTGATATTTATTAAACTCACCAGGTGAACCTAGCAAGCATTATCTTATTAAGCCTTATAAAATCCTGTGAGGTAGTAAACTGTTATTCCAATTTATAGGTAAAGAAACTAAAGAACAGAGAGGGTTAGTCATTTACCCAAGGTCACACAGCTGGTAATTTGAAGGGCAGAGGTTTTCCCTTCAGTTTTCTGTCTGACTTGAAAGCCGGAGCTCTTAGTCATCAAGCGAAACTTCCTCCTGATACCTCTATAAATCAGATTGAATGAAAGCTAATATAGTTTACATATTGTTAAATTTGCTGCTAATTAACGGAGTTTGTCTAGAAAAAGGGTTCCTCTTGCTGTTTCAAAATACCAAAAATAACATTTTTTTTTCTGATTATAAAAATAAGACATGGTTAAAGTAGAATTCTTTTGTTGCTGTTGGGAATGTAAATGGGTAAATATAACCACTTTGGAAAAATATTTGGCACAATTTACTCAAGTTAAGAGTAATTTATGACTCAGCAATTTCACTCCTGAATACACACACACACACATATATACATTTGACTGCTAACCAGAAGGCTGGTGGTTCAAACCCACCAGGCAGTCCTTGGAAAGAAGGTTGGGCAATCCACTTCTATGTGTGTGTGTGTGTGTGTGTGTGTGTAGCCAGTGTTCCTAATGAGGCTTTGGATATATATATAATATTTATGTACCCAGTATCTATCCAATATCTATCTATCTACCTGCCTACCTATAGGCTGTATATATGGTACATATATTGAATAGATATATATCCCATACAAATGAGTATTTAGTACAACAGTGTTCATAATGAATTTATTTGTAATTGTCCCAACCTGGAAATAACCCAAATATTCACCAACAGTAGAATGAGTAAATAAACTGTGGTAGATTCATACAGGTTTAATATCACACAACAAAAAAGAATGGAGTACAGCTGTACGCAACTGCATGGATGCCATAATGTTGAATAAACAAAGCTGTCTTAGTTAGCTAATGCTGCTGTAACAGAAATATCACAGGTCAGTGGCTTTGAAGAAGAGAGGTTTATTTTCTCACAGTTGAGGAAGCTATAAGTCTGAATTCCGAGCACTGGCCATAGGGAAAGTCTCTCTCTGTTGGCTCTGGGGAAGGATCCTTGTCTCTTTCAGCTTCTGTTCCTTAGTGATCCTCACCTAGTGTCTGTTTTTCCCTGTTGGTGCTTGCTTTTGTGTTTAATCTGCTCTTTTTAGAACTCAGAAGTAATTAGGTTTAGTGTACATTCTACATTAAGATGGCCTAATTTTTATAACAAAGAAAGCTCTATTACCAAATGAGATTAAATCCACAGGTGTAGAGAGGGGTTAAGAGTGCAACACATGTTTTAGGGGAACACACTTCAATCCACAGCAGAAGCCAAACACAAGAGAAGAAGTAATAGATGATTCCATTTATATGAAGCTCAAGCAAAACTAACTGATGGTTCAAGAAGTCAGAAGAGCATTAGGGAGTACTGACTAGGAAAGGGATCAAGGGGAATATTCTAAATCTTGATCTGGGAAGTGGTCACACAGCTGTGTGTATATGTAAAAGTTCATCAAGCAGTATACTTAATTTGCATACTTTATTCAATTTATTTTATTTATTCAATTTATTTTAATACTTTATTGTAATTTTATTTATTCAATTTCTTTTAATGAAAAAATAACGGTTGGCAATAAGGCAAAAAATAAAATGTGTTCATATAGTACTACACTGTCCAATATAGTAGCCATTAGCCACATGTTGTTGTTGTTGTTTGCCGTCGAGTTGCACCTGACTCATAGCGACCCCTCCTTGGGTTTCTGAGGCAGTATCACTGCAGAAGTAGATTGCCCAACCTTCCTTCCGAGGAGTGGCTGGTGGGTTTGAACCAGCACACATAGCTATTTAAATTTTAGTTAATTGAAATAAAATACAATAAAAAATTTAGTTCCTCAGTCACAATAGCCACGTTTCAAGTGCTAGTGGCTACTAAATACTGGACAGCAGAGATGCAGAACATTTTCATCATCACAGAAAACACTGAAGGTTATACAGCCTGTGCAAAATTTTACTGTGTATTGTTTTTGCTTTTTTTTTTTTTTAAAGTTTGCAATGCCAGTTTGAATTTCCTGTTTAACCTAAAAGATTTTATAAGTGAATTCAAATTTTTTCAGGTGGTTGGTTTTGTGGTTGTTGTTGCTGTTATTTTATTTGGCTATGCTTAAAATAAAAAAAAAAATCCTATTTTTATTACATGTGGTATGCGAAAGTGTCATGTATGATTTTTGTTTCTTGAGTTTTATTGATTTCCTTTGTGACCTAATAAATGTTTAATTTTTTTGAAAGCCTCATATATGTTTGAAGAAAATATATGCTGTCTAATTATTGAGTAGGAGTTCTGGTAGCATAGTGCCTAAGGCATTTGACTGCTAACCAGAAGGCTGGTGGTTCAAACCCACCAGCCACTCTTTTGGAAGGAAGGTTGGGCAATCTACTTCCGTAGTGATACTGCCTCGGAAACCCAAGGAGGGGTCTCTATGAGTTGGGTTCAAAGTGTTTCATATCATCTTTTAGATCAAGCTATCTAATTATTATCAAACGATCATATCCTTATTTTCTGTCTATCTGATCTGTGGACTTCAGAGAGAAATGTGTTAAAATTTTCTTACTCTGATTGCAGATTTGTTTTATCCTTGTATTTCTTTCAAAGCTCTATTAGTAGGTAGATAAATGTTTCTGCCTGCTATTCCTTCTTGGTAGACTATGCCATCTATTAATATGAAATTGCTTCCTGATTCTTTTTAATGCTTTTAACCTAGAATTTTATTTTTTTCTTTTATTAAAATTGCAACTATTAAAACGTTCCCTTTCTTAGTATTTGCCTAATATATCTTTTTCTATTATTAAATTTTTATTTTTAATTAAATAATTTCCTAAGATGTATACCAATAAAAACAGTCGCTGTTGTGGCCCTGATTCTAGTTTCCTAGGGCAACCACTTTCAACTTTCTCAGTTGTTTTGTCTGATATTTAGTAACATATTTAAAAATAGCATGTTTTTTTTGCTATTTTTCATTTTCTTAAAAAATTTTATTTCTAAGGATATATAAGAATATCTATTGTATAATTTGCCCCCCCCCCCCTTATTAAATTGCCTTCCCCTAAGTTAGGAACTCTGGTAGCATAGTGCCTAAGGCACTTGACTGCTAATCAGAAGGCTGGTTGTTCAAACCCACCAGCCACTCCTCAGAAGGAAGGTTGGGCAATCTCCTTCCTTAGTGATACCACCTCAGAAACCTAAGGAGGGGTCGCTATGAGTTGGAACTGACTCCACGGCAATGAGTTTGGTTTTGTTTTTTTCCCCTAAGTTAATATATATCTACCCTCTAGTTAGTGGTTTACTTTTCCTTCCCCACCCACCCCAGTAACCATCAAAGAACACTTCTTTTTGTATGAAACCCTGTTCTTGACTTTTTACAATAGGGTCTCATACATTATTTGTCCTTTTGTGATTGTAATTTCACTCAGCATAATGTCCTCTAGGTTCATCCATGTTATAGATGTTTCGCCAATTCATCGTGTTCTTTAATGTTTCATAATATTCCATTGTATGTATGCACTGGGTTGTTTAACCATTCATCCATTGATAGACATTTAAGTTGTTTCTATCTTTTTGCTATTGTGAATAATGCTACAGCGAACATGGGTGTGCAGATATCTATTGGTATCGTGGCTCTAATTTCTCTAGGATATATACCTAACAGTGAGATTGCTGGATCATATGATATTTCTATTTCCACCTTTTTAAGGAAGTGTCATACCATTTTCCACGGTGGTTGTACCATTTTGCAGTCCCACCAGCAGTGTGTAAGGGTTCCAGTCTCTCCACACCTTCACCAGCATTTTTTGTTTTCTGTTTTTTTGAACTTTGCTGTTAGTACTGGGGTGAGATGATATCTTGTTTTGATTTGCATCTATCTAATGACTAATGATCGTGAGCATTTCTTTATGTGTTTGTTAGCAGCCTTCATATCTTTTTCAGATTGTCTTATTTGTCTTAATTGGATTATTTTTGTTGTTGTTGTTGTTGTTAAGGAGTTGATGTTTTCTATAGATTTAGAGATTAGTCCCTTGTTCGAGATGACATTGCCAAATTTCCACACACACACCCCAAGTCTGTGGGTTCTCTTTTTACTCATTTGGTGAAATCTTTTGATGCCCATAATCTGTCATCTGTTTGTCTTCCGGTATGTGTGCATTTTCAATTATGTTCAGTAGCGTATTTATGCCATGTATTAGGGTCCCTAACTTTGTTCCTGATTTTTCTTTGATGGTCTTTATAGTTTTAGGGTTTATGTTCAGATCTTTGATCACACTTGAGTTTGTTTTTATATGTCCTGTGAGATATGGGTCCTGTTTCATTTTTTCATAAACGGGTATCCAGTTTTGCCAGCACCATTTATTAAAGAGATGAGCTCTTCCCCATTTAATGAATTTCAGCCCTTTGTCAAAGATCAGCTGACCATAGGTGGATGGATTTACTTTTGGATCCTCAATTCTGTACCATTGGTCTATGTGTGTCATTGTACCAGTACCAAGCTGTTTTACCTACCTATAGTAGATTTTGAGATTGGGGAGTGTGAGGCCTTCTACTTTGCTCTTCTTCTTTAGTAGTGCTTTGTTTATCTGGGGTTTCCTTCCTTTCCATATAAAGTTGGCTATTAGTTTTCCCATCTCTTTAAAGAATGATGCTGGAATCTGGATAGGGATTGCATTACATCTGTAGATTACTTTGGGTAGTATTGACATTTTCATGATGTTATACATGAGCAGGGTATATTCTTCCATTTCTGTAAGTCTCTTCTGGTTTCTTGTGGTAATGTTCTGTAGTTTTCTTTGTGTAGGTCATTTGTGTCTGGTTAGATCTATTCTTAAGTACTTCATCATTTTGGGTGGTTATTGTAAATGGTATAATTGTCCTGATTTCCTTTTCAGAGTTCTCTTTGTTAGTGTAAAGGAATGAACTGATTTTTGTATGTTGATCTTGTACCTTGTCATTTTGCTGAAACTTTCAATTAACTCCAGTAATTTTCTTGCTGAGTCTTTGGAATTTTCTATGTATATAATCATATCATTTGCAAATAGAGATACTTTCACTTCTTTGCCAATATGGATAACTCGTATTTCCCTTTCTTGCCTTATTGCTCTGGCTAAGACTTCTAAGTACAATATTGAATAGGAGTGATGATAAAGGTCATCCTTGTCTGGCGCCCATTCATGAGGAGAATGCATTCAGTCTGTCTCCATTGAGAATAATGTTGGCCATTGGTTTTGTATATATGCCAATTGTTTTGAGGAATTTCCTTTCTATTACTATTTTGTTCGGAATTTTTATCAGGAATGGTGTTGAATTCTGTCAAATGCCTACATTGATTGATATGATCATGTGGTTCTTTTCCTTTATTTTATTTGATATGTCGTTGGATTCTATTGGCTAGGGTTTTGTTGAGGATTTTTGCACCTAGGTTCATGAGAGATATTGGTCTATAATTTTCTTTTTTAGTGGTGTCTTTGCCTGGCTTTGATATCAGGGTTATGCTCGTTTCATAAAATGAATTTGGGAGTATTCCCTCTTTTTCTGTGTTCCTGAATAATTTGAGTAGAATTGATGTCAACTCTTCTTTGAATGTTTGATAAATTTGCCAGTGAAGCCATCTGAGCAAGGACTGTTTTTTGCTCGTAGCTTTCTTATGACCTGTTTAATTTCTTCTTTTGTTTTAAGTTGGTTGATGTTCTCTACTTCAGTCTGTATTAGTTTAGGTAGATAGTGTGTTTCTAGAAATCTGTCCATTTCTTCTAGGATTTCAAATTTGTTCAAGTATAGTTCTTCCTAGTATCCTGATATTATCCTTTTAATTTTTGTTGGTTCTATTGTGAAATCACCCTTTTCATTTCTTATTTGTGTTGTTTGCATCTTCTTCTTTTCCTTTGTTAAGTTTGCCAGTGGTTTGTTGATTTTATTAATCTTTTCAAAGAAAGAACTTCTAGTCTTGCTGATTCTTGCTATTATTTTCCTGTTTTCTGCTTCATTTATTTCTGCTTGAATCTTTATTATTTCTTTTCTTCTTGTCACTGTACGTTTGTTTGCTGTTCTTTTTCTAATTTTTTGGAGGTGATGGGTTGGGCTATTGATTTTGGCTCTTTCTTCTTTTTTTGATGTATGCATTTATTGCTATAAATTGTCCTCTAAGCACTGCTTTTGCTGTGTCCCAAAGATTTTGTGAAGTATTTTCTTCTCATTTGATTTAAGGATTTTTTAAATTTCATTTTTCATTTCTTCTGTTACCAATAGTTTTTAAGCAGAATGCTATTCAGTTTCCATATGTTTATTTTTTTTTCCTGCTAATCTTCCTATTATTGATTTCTAATTTTATAGCATTGTGATCTGAGAAGATGCTTAGCAGTATTTTGATATTTTTAAATTTATTGGAGATCGCTTTGTGGCATAATATATGGCCTATTCTGGAGAATGTTCCATGTACCTTGGATAAGAATGCATATTGTGCTGTTGTGGGGTGAAGTGTTCTATATATGTCTATAAGGTCAAGTTGGTTAATTGTGTTGTTTAGTTCTATGCCTTTGTTGAGTTTCTTTCTAGTTCTATCTTTCATTGAAAGTGGTGTATTAAAATCTCCTATTATTAATGTGAGGAGCTCTGGTAGTGTAGTGCCTAAGGCACTTGACTGCTAACCAGAAGCTGGCAGTTCAAACCCGCCAGACACTCCTCAGAAGGAAGGTTGGGCAATCTATTTCCGTAGTGATACCACCTCAGAAACTCAAAGAGGGGTCGCCATGAGTCGGGTCCAACTAGAGGGCACATAACAACAACAACAACAACAACAGCAACAACAACAACAACAGTTATTACTGTGGAGTCATCTATTTGTCTTTTTAATTCTGTTAAAGTCTGTTTTATACATTTTGGAGCTCTTTCATTAAATGCATAAATATTTATTGTGGTTATGTCCTCTTGTTCTGTTGACCCTTTAATCATTATATGATGTCCTTCCTTGTCTCTTATGGTAGTTTTTGTCTTAAAGTCTATTTTATCAGAAATTAATATCACCAGTCCTGTGCTTGTTTGATTGCCACTTGCTTGATATATATATTTTTTTCCAATCACTGATTTTTAGTCTGTATGTGTCTTTATGTCTAAGGTGTGTCTCTTGTAGACAGCATATTGGTGGGTCATGTTTTCATACCTATTGTGCAACTCTCTGTCTCTTGGTTGGTGCATTTAATCCATGGACATTCAGTGTAGTTATTGATAACTATGAATTTATTGCTGTCATTTTGTTGTGTGTTCTTCTGTAGTGCTGCTGATTTCTTTGTTCCCTATAATTTTCTGTGCTGAACTCATTTTGTTTATGGATTTTCTTATCATTTCCTTCATTGCTGTTCCTTTAGTATTTGCCAAATGTTTATGAATTTCCTTTTTTATTTTGATGACAAAGCTTATTAATTTTCTTTGAGGTTACCCTGTAATTTATTATTCTCCTCCCAAGTTTAAAACAGTCTGCTCTATCTTGAAATCATCTTGCCTTCCTCTCCATTTGGAAGTTCTATAACTACACTGCTTAATTCCTCTTTTTGCTTTGTAATTGTCCTTGTTTACAAATTGATGTCTCTTCTTCCCTGCTTTCAGTTTTGTAGGTTTATTTTACTTTGAATACCTCTATATTTGACTTGCTTTCTGGATCATATTGCCTGTGTGTTAATCTCAGGTTGTTGTCTACTGTTGTTGATTCTCTGTCTGAAGGACTCTGTGGTGGTTATGTTTTTGTGTCAACTTGTCTAGGCCTGGTTGAGTGGCTGGGCAGCTGGATGTAGTATTCCCCATGATGAGACTGGTAATCAACTCCATGGTGGAATCTACTGTAAGCAGCTG